>NW_024040596.1:16881163-16971163 GCF_014851395.1 Micropterus salmoides
AGGTCAGCTAACATGAGGAGACACTCAACACAGCATTCACGTCACTTCAGACAGGTTGTCGTGGACTTACATCTGTAACATTGACAACTCCAATCTGTGGTCTGAACAGGTCCACCTTGAAGGTCTTCTCCCAGTAGGGGATCAGCTAAAGGGAGTCGGCGGAAAAAATAAAGTCACATTAGACCCGCAGTTTATAAGCCCAATATATATCCACATCTTTCTTTTTATTACTATGTTTCACTACTTTCTTGTCTGCCTGCCTCTGTGTCTGTCTAAGCCTAGAGCTGTCAAGGCTCACCAGGGGAAAGTCATCAGGGTCAATCCAGATGATGCTGAGGTCAGGTAGATGGGTGTTGTCTCTGGCCACCTCCTTCAGGATCTCCAAGAACTCGTAGCCATCTGGAAGCAATTTTCACACATCACTTGATTACATAAACTTATCACAACCAATTTAAAGAAATAGTTCGACATTTTGGGAAATATGCTTGTTTCTTTCATACAGAGAGTTAGATGAGAAGATTAACGCCACTCTTATGTTTGGCCACAATCAGTTAGCTTAGCTCAGCATGAAGACTGGAAACTGTTGGAGGCTAACAAAATCTGCCTAACAGCACCTCTAAAGCTCCCTAATTAACACATTATATCTTGTTTGTTTTGTCCATAAAAACAAACAAAAATGAAATGTAAACCCAACACATTGTGTTTTCTGTGTCCCCGCACAGTGATTTCCTGAAGTCTTTCCCCATTTCCAGGCTAAACTAAGCTAATTCCCTGCTTGATCTAGCTTCATATTTAGAGTACAAGAGATATTGTTTTAAAATGTTTTCATTTCTTTTTGTCTGTTTCACTTTCTATTGTTTTTTGTCCGGTCAATTGGTTTCATTATTTAAGTTTTACATTTTATTTCATGTGTGTCAATTTAGCTTGAGACAAATTAGTGATTTCTGAATAAATAAAAGTTACTTGAATATTACGTGTGGCATTAGACTCCAATTGTCAATTGTCTGACTGTTTATTTGTATTGTTTGTTTGTATTTGATTGATAGTTTGAATGTCAGGAGACAGGAGTTACCGAGCCATTTGCTGTAAAACTCCAGCATCTAGAGCAAATATGTTCTAATTCCTCCAATAAAAAATAGTGTCATAACACATGTTGTTACCAGGGTCCTCCTCCTCTGCAAAAGCAACAATGTGGGTGCCCTCAATGTCATCCTCCTGAGAAGAAGAATGAGACAAATGTGGGTTACTGTAAGTGATACTTGTGTCAGGGAAAACTAAATGTAAAGTCGTTGCCTGCAGTCAGACAATCATCACTCACCCAGGTCTCAAACATATCTTCTGCACGCAGCTTTCGCAAAGTTGGTCTGATGGCACAGAAAACACACTAGATGTTACCTCAAAAGTGTTTTTTTTTTAAACTTGGAATTTAGTTCAACATTTGTTTACCGTCTGTGTTCAGTTATGAATTCCACTAGATCCTCTTCAGAGTGCGGCTTGCCTGGGATGGTGACTGGCTCCTCCATGAAGGGTTCATAGAAATCCACCTCGTTCAACTTCAGAGTCAGCTCCTTGGCCACCTGGAGCAAAAAAGACAGATCACTCAAGAAAAAGTATGTGTCTACTTGTTTCTTTGTTTGTTTGCTACTTACAGATTTTTCAAATGTGGCAAAGAACTTAATGTAGGGCTGGAACTGCTCTGCAGCTTCTTTAAATGCTTCATAGTCTGAGGACAAAAGAGAAAAGGGAGAGAAAAGGAGATTATATTGTGTTGTAAGCAACAGGGTTTGGTTGTACTCTTGTTTTTCTGATCACACATCTGTTTGTGCTTTCTCTGGCCGCTGTATACATGACATTTACGCATCAGGGAGTGGAAATAACTGAACTTTGACCTCCACTTAATGGTCCCACAGTTGGTCAGATGGGATGTAGCTGCAGCTCAAGTAAACTACTCTAAACACAGCTCTTCCAGAGCGTGTGAGATAGGAGCAGGCAGTGGCAGCTGTGTGTGCAGCAGTGGTAAAAATGGATCTGTAAATCCATGGAGATGAGGGGGTTAAAATGCACTCATGTCATAATGAATGGCATGAGCCACAGAAAGCCCATCACAGGCCCAGCTAAGAAGCTACTACGCTGTGTTCAGACTGCAAAAAACATACATTTTACAGTCATATCATTCATGCCAACCGCCTCACACACTCACGATCAGATTCCTCGCTCTTGAAGTAACCAATGAGGCGGATGTCTTCCTCCATCCTATCAAAGGCTTTCAGCTCCAGGGCATTTCCTATCACCTCCACGGGCTCCTCCAAGAGCTAGAGACAGACAGAAGGAGGCGAGAGAAGTGGGGGAAGTCTGTGACTTTGGCAAGACTGGTGCTGACTAGTGCTAGCAGCTGGGAATCTGCCCTTAAATTACTCTACTCACATCCAACAAGAACTCGACCAGAGTGTTAGCAGAGAGCAAGCCATCAAACTCGATCACTCGATCAGCTTTAAAAACATAGACGCTGCCTTCCTCCTCCAGGTCTGTTATTGAGGGAAATCATATATCAATACATAGCCTACACATATAGACATTTGTGACCCTTGACTAAATCTGTGATTAAGGGCAATCATCTTTCAGGACTGGAAAGATGATTAAAGATAATCAGATAAAAGGGGCTGAATAAGGGTTATGCTGTGTTCATATACTCACCCAGTTTCTTTGCCACCTTTGCATCTTTGTGGGAGTCGACCATTCCAAACCCAACGTCTTTCTCCTCCAAAACCTGAGCAGCAAGCTGCAGCCAAAAGAAAAAATATCACGAAGGGCTTAATAGTAAGAATAGGAATGAACACATGAGATGTAAATAAACAAGACATTTTCATATCCCGTTGCAGTGTGAGCACTGGAAACAATAATCAAAAAATCAATGGCAAAAAATCTGTAAAATCTTTATTGAGGCTGCTTTTTTGAAAAAAAAAAAAAGAATAGGTGTTCGAGAGGAGGTCTTAAGAAAGAAAAATGACTACCAAAGTTGGCAATGTGACAGAGGTGCTCAAGCGGTCCAGGAACCCTGGAGACACACTTACAATATCACCCAGACTGCCTTGTTCTAAATATAACCAAAGCAAGAGAATTTGTATTGTTCTGGCAGTTGTTCTGTGAGGTACAGTAGGTGAGCTAAGTTAGACTCTGCCCTGTCAGAAATGACCCTTACACAAATGGAACAAGCTTGTTTACATTATGATCTATGTGCTGTCTTCAAGCTTTGGACAAATAAAATTAAATGTATCCTGTTACAAGAAAAATCCACAGGGCACCTTTAACTTTTTTTCCCCAACAGTTGACAAAGTGAGGAAGTGAACGGATTTTAAGCAGGTTGAAAGCCTGCTAACCCATCTGCAAGTTGTAGACATTTGTGACAAATTTATATGTTAAATACTATATCTGTTCACTCTGCTCATCGGCAGTCACTGGCCTACAGTAGACTGTCATCAGCTTTAACAAGTTCATCTTTGCACATGGTCACTGTACACTAGGTGCCTGACTACATTGTAACATTGCCCACCTGTGCTGTGTAGTAAGTGAAGCTAATATCAGGACTGCATGTCTGGGCTCAAATTACCTTCAACAGATTCAGATTCAGAGCAACTCACCCTCAGCCATGTGTAACATGAGACAGGGCACTGTGCACACTGTTTCCTACTGTGTGGGATTCAAACAGATGGATTTAATCTAGCAGTTAGACATGTATCTGTCCGCTAAGCCTGAATAAAAAATACCTTCAAGCTGTCTTAGCCTACTTTTGCTTTGATCACCAAAGTCAACTACAATACAGGAAATGGCAGCTGTGCCCTTCACATGTATTGCTTAAAAACATTAATACACATGAGCTCTTGGCCTATTTCTGCTATGCAGAAGAGAGCCACAGGGAGAATCAGCCTGATACATTTCTAGGGGATAGTAGCACACATTGAATTAAGATGATAGAGATAACCTTAAGTGACAGCACTGCATCTCACTGGACTATTGTGCACTCAGAGTGCATACAGATACACATTGACCTTGAAGAAACTCACCCATACGAACATTAAAATAGAAATATCTGAAGTTTTATAACTCGCCAGTTGGCGCTCTGATTACTGGAGCACTAATGTCGAGTTGTAACCTTCTAAATCTTTTATATGAGTCTGATTAATTTGACTGTTAGTGTCGTCTCTTTCTTATACTACAGCCACCAAACCAAACCTTGTCCTTTCCTTTGTCTTTCTTTCCTATATCTCAGTGAGACCTTTATTTTCCTTGACATTCTTCATTTCATCCCTCCTCTTTTCCCTCTGTCCCGTTCCTTTATTTTGACACTGCACCTCTTCTCTGCCTGCGTCCTGCTTTGTTTTTCTCTGCTTCATACTTTACCTCAAGCACCAATTCAGTCATCTGGTGTTGTTTTTGCAGCTCCTTGCTGTCTGTTATGGGTCCATGGTAGAACAAGCACAGCATGCTGTGCTTGTTCAAGGCTTTTTTGTAGTTCTTGTCATTGATATCTAGGACGCGGTCTTTCCCGTCATACTGTGGGAACTCCAGGCCCTTCTCGGCTGGGGCCAGAGGCACCAGGCTCAGGCAAGAGAGCAGGAACAACCACAGTGAGAGCATGGTCTGGAGCTACCACACACCCCAGAAAGTCAGAGTGGGTCACCTATGCCTTGTGAAAGGGTAAGGAAATGTAGGAAATTCTGCAGAAAGTTTTAGATGTATATGTTGGTCCGTCAGTGGCAGTTCTCAAGCATCCCAGGCTGTGCAGAAAAATCCAACTTCTACAAGCATCTTCAGGACCTTGCAACTCCTTCTCCCACTGCAGTCACTCCTTCACGCCTTCTTTCTGCAGACACAAAGGCGAAAGAGGAGTACTGTTGGGCCCGTGAGGTACTGGGGGGTGGATACCATACATAGCAGTGCTCCTCTCCTCTCTCTGCTCCCCTTACCATGCAGGACAGGCCCATTTTTAGGAGACCAGTTGTTTGAATGCTAAAAATAAAACTACAAGTGAGAAAGAGCGATAGCAGGGGGGAGTGGGGGTTAATAGTGAGTACAGTTCTTGCTTCCTGTGATGTCTCTTTGATAGAGTCAGTGTTGTGGGAGAAGGGAGTTGAGCCCCAGAAATTTGGGGGTTTAATTTTTAGTTGTTGTTAAGTTTAAGTAAGTGGATTTGTGGTTTGGTGCTGGAGTAGAAAGTGGTGGCATATTTTAAGCGACAGCTCATGAGACAATCTGCCAACAGGTGTGCAAAGGGAATGTGCCTTCTTGATTTCTCTGCAATTTCCCCCATTTTGTTCTTCACAAACCTACACACTGACTCAAAGATCTTCCTCTTCCTCTTCATATAGACCATTATTTCACTATAACAAAGCATTTCCACTCTCAAGTACAATAGTTCTCTAACTGTATTTGAACATGCCTCTTCTGCCCTCTGCAGGTAGAAATCATGTATGACCTGCTGAATCTTGAGTTGTAGTATCAACACTCTTAAAGGTTCAAAATCCTTATGCATTGATTCCCAACCTGGCAAAAAAATATGGAGTAGCTCAGCTTTTTTGGAAAACAACTCAACTCAATATAATTTTGCAAGAATATGAACACAGAAATAGGATTATCATTGGTATGAGGCTGATTACTTATTGTCAATATACCTTTTTCACAGCAGATATGTTGACTTGTCTTAGCAGGAAAATCACAGGTGTTGCTTATAAGATTATAAAGATGGCTCTCAAATGTTCCTGTGAGCCTTGACAGTGTGACAGAACAAGTTTGCACCTGTGCTTTTCCTACTGTGACATGTCAAGATTGAAGAAAACTAACTTGTCAAAGTTCCAGGAAGTCACTGTGCCCAGTTTCTGTTCGCTAAGAAACAGTTAATGCACACGTGTTAAGGAATTTAGAATCTTTAGGTTCTTTTTTTGGTTTTTGGTAGGTGAATTTTTGAACTTTGGGAGAGTTGGCTAGCTGTTTCCCCTTTACTTCCAGTCTTTATGTTGAGTTAAGCTAAGGGCCTACCACAGACATTTATACTTGTGATAGGAGGTAATACACAGGAGTTACTAATAACATTAACAGTGGCTCTGTTCTATTCAAGTGTGCCTGTAAGTCATGACAGTGTGACAGTGAGCTGGTATGAATGATACCAGGACACAGATACTGAAGGAGCTAAATGGTATTTAGCCATAAATTTTATTATTTCAGGGTCATGATGTTTTGCATCAATAAACAATTGCAACAACAATCACTTTTATATAATCATTAACAGTGTATTAACATCCTCTTCAAAAAGTGTTTATATGAACACATTTGGAAGATAACAGGTGGTGTCAAAGCCGAATAAGTTTAGAATACTCAAAATATTTGTGGAAAGTGATTACCTCAAACATTTTAAATAGTGGTAATAATATTTTTTAGTAAACCTTAACTTAAATATAATACAATTTTAAAAACTTTTAATTTCTTCATACTAAATTACATTGATTCACTGATGCTTATTAAAATTAAATTCCACTTATTCTTTACTCAATAAATGTAATTGTGCACAATTTATACTCTGAGGGAAATCTTCTCAAATAAATAAATTGTGCTAGACTCAAATAACTAATGGAAACTCACTCAACAAAATTACTACTAGTAAACTTAAACTTTAAAAAATGCCCACTTTTCAGATAGCGGTCCTGAAAAATACAAATACAACTCCATTATTATAATACAAGTTGTCTTTATTAGTATCATCTTCTCACAACATCTTCCGTCATTTCTACATTTAACAGACACAAAATAAGGCATATCTTGATCAATTTGTTTTCATTCTTTTTTGCAATAATGTTGTACATTCTCCATGTCCAGATTCTTAATGAGATTTTTTGGTGTTAAGTGATAATAACTTCAATCTCTTCAGCTAAATAAAATTTCTTTTAACTACTTACTTTACTGTGTTTTGTGGAAAAAGCAGCTACACATAATTTTATTCCATCAGCAGCACTTTTACTTAAATAATATAAAAGGGAGCTTTAAATGTGTAGTTTTATGGAATCATAAGCAAAAAAAGATAGCTAATAAAGATTGTTTAAAATAAGAAGTCCCACACAAATTTTTAAGTCAGGTAGACGAGGTAATTGAACAATATCAAGGTTTCTGCAGGTTTCACCTGGTCAAATTTAAGACTTTTTAAGACCTTTTTAAAGACTAAATGCATTTATCACAACAATAATCTCTGCCCATATCACATGTTTGTGAGAAGTGTTTACATGGCCTTTATTTTGTAAACTAATCAAAAGTTGGTGTTCATATATTTTGTGCCTATTAAGGACTCTAGAGAGTGCTGCTGCAGGAATTTCATCTTGCCCATAATCACCTGACTTGCGAAAGTAGCTCTGATATTGGTGAGTCAAATAAATTATTAAATAAATTATAAGATATTGTATTTTTTAAGAAAATCAACATTTGATGATGTTCTTGTTGACTGGGCTAATGGGAAATCTTTATATTGTTTGTGATATTTGCTCTCTCAGGATTAAGGAGTATTGAGTGGCACTACAGCTATTCAAGTTATGTTATCAATTTGCATATTTCTGCATCAGCTGCTGGCTTGCTAATCAGACATACTGAGGATATAAAAAAAAATACTACATTGCTAGAACTGGAGCCACCAACATTTCACAGTGGATGACATTTTAACATGAAAGCTATTTTAGTCCTGACTTGAGACGGGGGGGGGGGGGGGGTGTATTGCACTGTTTTAGAAAAGTGCATTAGTCCAGCTGTGACTGTGAGATTTTATTATGAATATGTATATTTAGCAATTTAAAATTCTCATAGGTTTCTTTCAGAAATGATTGGCAGTGATCAAAAGCTGAGAAAACTGGAACTAGATCTATTACAGCATTAAGTGTAAACAATTTTCACTGTAGGCTTTGTTAAAGGCTGTTATAAACGTATGATGAGATAGTTGAATGACTCCATTATGGTTCTTAAACTATTTAGTACCTGACTGAAATTCTGTCTCAACCCTGTTCACACCAAAAATGACACTGTTGAGAAAAAACACAAGGGTCTGTGTTGGTGTGGGAATGTTGCTTCAGATAGAAGCAGAAATTATTATACAATTAGTCTACTTTAAAATATATTTGATTGGCTAACTCAATTCTTAGTCACATAATCTTTCATTTTGATGCAGCAAAACCTAAGTTAGGTTAAAGAAATTAGCAGGATGAGCCTGCATTTTCTATTCTTGTCAATGCAGAGGTCCATGTCCATTTCTTAGGTAAAAACTATATTCTTTTTGCCTTACTTTCAGCCATCCTGCTTAATACAAGTCATTTATGCATTATGTTTTTCTGTCAAGGCCCAAGTTGGAAACCATTAATCTGCATACATTTATGTGTTTGTAGGTGTTTGCTGAAATCATCGCTCCCCTGAGTTTATCCATCAGCAGTAGGTCATGTTTTATAAAGTCACCGAAAAGACACAGAACTCTTTTTTTTCCACCGGTGATCCATTTTTCACATCAGCAGGTACACCACATGCCAGTTTAATTACGTAGCTTATCAATGTCATCGTCCATACCGGTGTTTCATTGTTGACATCGTCCAATGCCAATTTTGTAGACATTTATTCTACCCTAATTTGAATACGTAGATTTACTCTACAAGTAACTGCAAGTGACTGCATTTCCTTTGCATGTTTCTTTTTTTTTAAGTCGTGATATAGGCCTTAAATTTCATTCATAATGGTCTTAAGACTTAGTTACCAGTTTATTTGGTACAGCTAGCTAAATTTAATGCAGTCTAATCCAATGTTTATGCAATAAATCCTCCCTTCATAAAAATGATAAAGTTCAGTTTTTATTGCAACTGTATGATCCTTTTGGATCACATAGACCGTTGTTTGATATTTTGTCTATCCCATTTATATCAGCGAGGCCAACCTAAATAAAAGAGACTCAGCTGTTTATAATGCAATACAGTTTACCAGACCACAAATTACATCTGCCAAAATGAAAAAATAATTAAAATAAAAACTGAACAACTTTCATTACCACAGTGGAAAAATATACCTTTACAAAATACATATTACAGCCACATCTGTGTGTTCAAGGCACCACAGTTTCCATTTTTTGCTACGTTTTGTCCGCTGAATTCTGCCTAGATCCAATGGTGACGTCAAGGTCCTCCAGTCGCGCCCTCGCTCACGCCACGCCCCCATCATATTTCAGCATCATTTGGTGCCAAAATTTCGTGAGTACGAAGCTCGGACGTCATCGGTCACGTGGACGGTCATATATATAAGCGGCAACACGCGCTTTGTGAAAGTCAAAAGAGCGTTGACGTTGTCCAGCAAAGATCATTGGACTGTGGTAAGTCTCTCCTACTTATTAAACCATTGTTTGGATTTTAACAGAAGCAGTGTTTTGATATTGATGTTCACCATAAATTCCAGCTGGCTGGTTTTATCTTTTAACAGAATTCCGAAGGGATAATGTGACCGAGTTGATTGTTAGCTTAAATGTGCCATTAAATTGAAAAGCATTAAAAAGTAACGTTACTAGTTTATGTCAAACTAGACACTAGTGTTGGCAAGAGGTAACGTTAACATTGTCATCGTGGAAGAGTAATTTTGTTGTAATATTTGGAATCTTCCATATATCAGTTAAAATGTAAGAGTCAACGTGTCAGGAGTTGGCTAACGGTAAACAAGCTAACTTTAGCTTGATATACTGTAGATATCCCTGCCAAACAATTTGCGGGCATTCCTATAAGGACGTAGCAAATTAGTGTCGCATGAATAATGCCAGAGTGTGAGTGTGTTAAATGGAGTTTGGTACAAACACTAACTGCAGTAGTTTAAAGGCTGCAGCCTCTTCTGCTCTCTGTTGGCTCCTACACACACAGCAGCCAGCAGAGCGAGATGCCGGTCGCGGTGGAGACGGTGACTTTAAGTTTGCGCCAAACTACTAGAGTTGTCGACACCTATGCTCGTTAGGCCTACTGTAGGTACGTGCAATAAAACCTCCCCGAGTAAAGACAATACTTTATCAACAGTCATATGAGGACAGACCGAGACAGGGGTGAGAGCAGACCGGACAGGTGAGGATTGAGACAAGTGAGGACGGACAGAACAGACGAACAGGTGAGGACGGTCTTTGGGTACCTGTTGAACAGCGGTTGTGTCTCTGTCCTCAATCTTCGCAGTTCCAGCAGTAAACTGGCTCAGCTCACCCTGGAACAGATCCTGGAGTTCATGGACAACCTGAGACTGAGCCTGAGGAACACAAAGAACGGCTGTCACTACACACAGGCTTTTTGATCGCTTCAGGAGGTATTGATAACTGATAGCTGATTGTGTCTGTCTCTGCCAGTCTTCACTCAGACCCCGATCCTTCGGCTCTGCAGCACGTTCAGGCCAGCTGTGACGAGGTACGCACGCACTCATACTTACACTGACGGGTGACATCACTGCGGCGGCTGATATCATTTCCTCCTCCTGCAGGTTCAGCGACCAGTTCGCCCGGGCAGAGGAGTACCATGATTTCCAGACCAAGCCTCCCAAGTCCTGCCTTAAGGCTCCGGCCTCCTCGCCTCGCTTCTGCCCACCAACAACAAGGATGAGAGCACCTCCAGCAACACCTCAGTACGTAACTTCACCTCCACCTGCTCCTGTGTGAGGATAACCTGAATCTGCGTCTTGTTCTTTGATTGGTCTGTTTCAAAACTACGGAAAATTTGATATTTAATGTGTCTGATTTGTGAAACCAGGACGCAGCTTTTTGTCTTCACCAAGCACCTCCAGGTTTGAAAAGTGAAGCCTCAAACCTGCATTTTCTCTGACAGCCAGCAGGGGGCGACAATTGCATATGGTCTCAGTTGCTAGTTTCAAGTGTTGTTCAACACAACCCATTTAGAGGAAAATAGACCAGAAAGCAAGGGAGGCTTTAGGGCGGGCTACCTTGTGACAAGTCGCTTTGTGTGACCCAGATATGGTACCCCATGGATGTTCCGTCTGTGTTCAGGACGGAGCTGAACACCTCTTCTCTCAGCTGGACAGGGAGGCTGGAATAAAATACAGCTGCTCGTTACTTTCTATAAATTTAACTAAAAGACGTTGTGTTAGCTTCCTGCTTAGTTTCCAGTCTGAAGGGGAGATGTTTGTTAACCTGCTTCACTTTTGACTTTTGTTGGTCTGGAGAAGTTGAAGCATTTATTACCTGACACACCGACACCATACTTTACTGCCAGAATATTTTCCTCCCTGAGATTCACTGTCACTTGGTCAATCAAACATTCTGAGATTAAAGGAGCTGCTCTGATAACAGCACCTGTCAGGTAGACGTACTGCAGGGTTTCAGCGGGGTCTTAAAGTCTAAAATTTAAGGCCTTGTTCTTCAAAGGATGAGCTCTGTCCTCTGCTGTACATCTCGATAGTTAAATTAAAGAGGACTGTGTTGACCACGGAGGAGCTGAGTTTAGTAACGTTAAAGCAAATTGGGGATGCAAACTAACGTTAGTCCTTTTAAGATAATGAGATTATTCTTTTGGATTTTGATGTACAAATGAAATGCTTTAAAAAATACATAAGGGAGGTGGTTCTTATGTTGCCTATTATTTATGTTACTTTCTACAAATGTATATGGTAGTAAATTAAGACACAAAAGGGAAACATGAACTGTTCTATCTGTAATGATTCTCAGGTCATGTTAACACTGTTTTCCTGCCATTATAAGGTGGTGAGGCTCAAAACTGCTTGGTGCTGCGCAATGAATATGAAATCATTGTGGAGAGCATCAAAACTAACCAAATGAATTTTCCCAGAGTTTCATTGTTGACATTGTCCAATGCCAATTTTTTAGACATCACTCAACCCTAATATGAACACATTATAATACATTAATTTACTCTGCAAGGTCTAAAAAGGTTGGAAACTCCTGTCCTAATGCATTATTGATCTTAATGGATTAAAGATCTAGAGCTCTATAAAACTAAACCAAGTTAAATACACATTTAATAGTGATTATTCTTTATTATTCTGATTACAAATTTGATCAGCATGAGAAAGGACCATAGATTTTGTGAAAATCTGTTAGTTATGCTGATGCTGCTCCTTCTACTGATGATTTGCTGTAAGTTAAGCATCTATGCTTGCATTATCTAGCTGACCAATTAGTGATGACATCACTCTGTGGTATCTGAGCAGTCCAGTCCTCCTTGATGTATTGGTGGTAGGGGTCATTAGAGTGCTCTCTCCTCTTGGATTTGACTGTGCTCACCAGGATGGCCACAACAATGAAGGCAAATATCCCAATCATCACAGCCAGATACCAGATGACGTCCCTGAAGTTCTCCTCAGCCAGAGTCTTGTCCAAAGCTTTTGCAGCATCTGTCACATTACGCCTCCAGTTGTCCAGGTAATGACCCAAAGCACTGGTCAGGGACTCCTCCAGGTTAAGGGTCAGGTTGGACCAATCAGATGCACTTATCTAGTTGGAGGGAAAACAAAGTGATTTTCTGCTTCTTTTTTTTTTTTTACAGAAAAAAGGTGTAAATTTAGTGTATTGTATTAATACAAAACTTAAAGATTTAAAGTTTTTAATGTTTCACCAAATACTCATCATGAGGATGGTAATTTTTAAAGAAATTAATTATTACCCAAAAGATAAATTAATAAATAATCACTCAAACAAGTCTTAAAGAAAAACTTGGTTTGATATTGTAAGTATTTTTTTCTACAACATAAATAGTCGTAGCTAAATAAGCAAAAATTAGATTTGAGGTGAAGAAAAACAGGTGTTCTGTGTTAAGAGTGTAACACTCAAATGCAGCTCTGCAGGCAGTATCCACTATATAAAGAAATCTCTCAAGTGAAATTACGTGAACTGTTCTAACTTTGGCAGAAAATTTTGTGTACATGTAGGAACCTATCAATCACTCATACTAAGAAGCAGACTGAGAAAATAGTTTTTCAGGCCCTTTAAACTCTGTAGTAATTTAGTGACTACAGCAAACAATGCCACAGCTAAAGCCAAGTAATATAGTCCTAAATAGGTCAAATCATTAGTGCCCAAACTAACCTTTTACTGCTTTAAAGTAATTCTATCCACCCACTTACCGTCATTCAAGTGCAGCCAACCACGTAAAGAATTATTATTTTTTTCCCCCAATACTTTACCAACCTTTTGCCAGGTTTTCGAAGGCCACATCATGAATTTGGTCAGGAGATCAAGACACTGGCAGAGAGCGCGGCTGGTTAGAGTAAGACGCAAAGTCATTAGCTCACAATACACAGTAACCACTGCTCATACTTTGTTTACTCTTTTTTTTATCTTTTCTGCATAGTTGGTTTGTATGTTTGGCAGAAGGAAAGATTGTGGAGCATGACCTTGAAAATGTTAAATGAAAATGCTGATATTTCCTCCAGCTGACAAAGAAAAGGGAGTGCTGGAAGTCATTTCTGCGACACACAACTCTTTCTCAAATTATGGCAACAAATATGGTTTTAATATCAACCTGAGTGGTTTGAGACAGTCTGGTTGTGTTTATTCACCTGTAATTCCTAATCTGCTCACACAGAGGGTACAATACAAGGAACCTTATCAGTTTATGGCAGATTTGCTGTAGCTTCCTCTAGATGGCAGTATATTGCACCACATTTTGTCATACTTGCATGAACTGACATTCCTCCAGTGAATTATGTCAGTGAAATATGTCAAGGATTGCTTCATTATCAAATACACATTGATTTTCTTCCTGTGTATACACACACAAATGTGTGCTACAATTTATCTAACATTCACCCATCCATCTAAAATGAGGTATCAGTGTCAGCCACAAAGCAGCACCCTGAGGTCATTAGAGATTCATTTCTTGCTCAAGGACACTTCAGAGTGATATCTGTTTGCTGACAAGATTGCTTGAGACTGGATCCTGAGTTTGAAGGGGCGGAGTTTCTCCCCCTCAAAGACACTGCTGGAGCGGACGACTCCCACCACCTCTGATCATTCCCAGATCATTTATGTTTTGTTGCGTAGTGCCAGCGGGTGGACGCTGTGCTGACTTTCTGTTCTGTAAAGTGAAACAAGAGGAAAAAATGGAACAGTATGCACAAGGACACACACAAGGAACTGAAAATGAGCTTGTAACTGGTAAAATTCCACAGCATAAAGGAGTGGTGGAAAGATGATAAGGGGTGAAACAGCAACGGAAAGACCCTTATCTGCTATGTTTTGCAAATAATAAACCGTTCTATTCAAAACGCTTTATGAAATATAAGAGAGAATGTTATCTACATTGCAAATGCACCTGAAAAACATGCATGTGTAAGAATGGGTAAGTGAGGTTTCGTATACTAAAATATTAGTAGTACTATAAAGTACATCCAAACTTGCACATTGTCATGACCCTGTATTTTTCCCTCTGTTTTTCTCAGTCTCTGGTCAGTTTTCAGCATCTGCACGTCTTGATAATGTGGCATCTCAGTGATCTGAGGTTTCACAACTTAATGTTTCTTTAAAGGATCAGGAATTTCTCTGTTGGCTCTGTTTGATGAAAGCTTCTTTCAACAGTGTGTGTTGAAATGAACTGACACCAGGGGACCAGAGCATCTGATGCTTTTCGCAATAAAGGATAGGGGTACTGCAACAACCTTAACAGCTTTGATATCCTTCCCACATTATGTAAGTAATATAAGTATGTAAAGTCACTCAGAGCAAAGATATCCTGGTATAATGCAAAGATTTGTGTTTGATGCAACATTCTTGCATATTGTGGGTAAAAGTATTGTGACTTTGAAACATTATTCTGTAACATTTTCTAAAACATTTTAATAAGGCACCCTTTGTAAAGGAAAGTTGTTCTTATTAATGGCTTTTAACTGATCTGTAAAGCAATGGTTAACCACTAATGAAACAATCAGTTAGAACTTCTAAACCCTTTATAACGGTTGCCTTATCATGTTACTGAAAAATGCTTGAAAGCTGGAATACATTTACTCTTAACAGGGTTTAAACAAGCCAAGAACAGCAAAGCCATGACTGAAATAACCAAAGGCCATCTGACTTCATCACAAGCCAGGCTGGATTAACTATCGGGGGGTCAGAGACGGACCAGAACAGCAACAGAAACCCCAAGGCAAGACTGGCATATGCAAAAGAGAGGACGGAGCCAGTGAACCATAAACCCCCTGCTAGGCTTGAATGTTACATAAACTCTGAAATGCAGATTCACACACATGAACACCACCCTGACTACTTAGAAAGGAATTCATTTTTCCGAAGTGGCTCCTGTCCCCTCACATGTTTTGTGTATGTACTTGTAAGGAACTGTGGTTAAGTCATCCATGAATCATAAACATAAGCCAGGGAGTCACAAGAGACAGATTACATAATTGAGTACAATCATGACTTTGATGAGTTTTGTTGGGCACATTAGTCATTCACCTGGTCATAAATCCAGTTTTACATGAAACGGCTAATGACCTTCAGGGAATAACTATCACTCTCGATCTACTTCTCAATTCAACAGCAATTTGTCATGTAGTAACATGATTTGGATGAGAGTCGTCATTCATCCTTTTGATTAGTTTGACCTTGACTGACAATGTAGCAGTACTTTTCCACACATTCATTATGCTTCTTGTTTTTGTTACTGCGCCCTCTTCCTGGAACAGATGATCATCACATCTTGTAAACTTACCAAGCTGCTGTGACAGTAAACACAACAAAATGCCGGCATAACAATGGCAGAAATAAATATAGATTCAGGTTCACGTTATTATGGATTAGAATTAGAGTTAAGACCTTCAGGAGTTTCATTTTGATAGATTTAACTTTCTTTGATTGAGAGGCCATACTGTGATTGGCCACACCCACACAGACGAATCCAAACTCACTTTGTGTTTTGACAACAACTGGGCTCTAAACAACTCTTATTGATAGTAACACTTACCATAGATATTTTTTCCCACGGTCCACCTCTAAAAACGAGTCGTGCCTTAGGCACAGGCTTACACAGGCCTACACCCAAATACATGATCATTGAGTCTCAAAGAAACTTAATTGTTCTTTGATAGATAGCTACTTAAAATTTCATAATAAAGCCATTCAACAGTTTGTGAAGACTGTTCCCCATCGCTCCGTTCCTTTCTTTCTTTATATGCATGCAGGCAGGGTGTTTCCGCCATAAGTTTGTTTGTCTATTGACTTGTTTAAGAGGTGTGTAGAGATCAAAAAATGCAAACTCTGGTGGCCACCAAGCAGTAGGCCTAATTTCAAAAAAGACATGCTAGACAGTAATGCTGATTAACCCCTTGAACCAAAGAGTAAAGGCATTGTCACATTTGCCTTAGGTCCGACAAAATAGTTCAACACGTCACATGATGGATAACAATTCAGTCAGTAAAGAGACCACAGGTGAACAGATGCTTTCTTTACAAAAGAGGTGCTGAAAAGATCAATTTCTAGTCGTACAACCTAAAAGTATCTGGACACCTAGACAGGCCCTGACATTTGTGGTGGCGACTAAATGTTCACTTTTATAATCACTTGACGATGAGTATGTATGGCAAAACATCATGGGTTACTTTCAAAAGTCAAAGTTAAGAGGACGAGCTAGCATTTTTCATACAACATTTTACATAGCTAATTATTAAAACAATGGCATAGGACAGGAGCAGTGTAACATTTTTGGAAATAGATACATACATACATTCACATTATGGCTATAACACTTTACCTTATAACATCTGTAACCCCTAACCTTTAACATGCACTTCCTGTGCTCTTCTTCCACTATGATCTTACAACTCGCTTGTCTTGATTGCACTATTTGTTAACTCTCATTGCTTCCCCTAGGTATCTACCCCATGGATATCGTATGTGTCAGTAGCTCTTTCTAGTGTTATTCCTGCTCTTACTAGTATCTATTGTTGCTCGTAGATCTCTTACTTTACTGATGCTTGTATGTTGTTCCTCAAATGTAAGTCGCTTTGGATAAAAGTGTCAGCCAAATGAGTAAATGTAAATTCAAGTCTCCAAGAGGTTTTAAGTCATTTGAAATCAGACAATGAGAATACTGTAGCCTTTTAGAGCTAGTATTTTACTTTAATAATAGCCCCACATCATTTGGGGAAATACCATGTTTCTATCATACATAATGATGACACTGCTTCTCCCAGGAAAATGCAAAACATGTTAGTACAAAAAGGCTTGAAATATTAGATTATTATTATTATACACACTTTTAACCTAAACCATTACTGTCTCAATCTCTGTCTTAACACCCTCACCTACTTTCTGGAAGCCGTGGCAGTGAGTTCATAGTCCCATGCTATTAAGAGGCTATGTGGCAAATGTGATAAGGATTGCTTCATTACTAAACTTTGTTTTTGCATTATATCAATAACTCAGTGTTTCCATATGAGCAAAGTCTTTTATCAGTGGTTTACACCTGACACTCTATCAGCTGTGCTGTGGATTTGTCACTGATCATGAATGTTGTTATCACCGATCAATTTGACAGAGAAAGATCAGATAAGGCCTCCCCGATGCATGTTTCATTGATTGTCATTCAATGTGTGCAGCCCTAGACACTATTCATTCCGCTTTTATTACTAAGGGAAGAAAATGTTTCCTTTTGCCATTGAAGCCGCATACCATGGGTTAATGCCAGAGGCATGCCGCCATAGTTTAGTCCGGGCTGTGCATGGGGAATGGCAGGAATGTGTGTTTGCTCCACATTCCCTACATGACTGCTTTAGTTCTCATCCCAATAAGAATGAATAACAAAACATTTTTAAAATGGCTAATTGGCAAAAGAAGCACAAAAAGGTATTCATTGTGTTGGGAAAACAAACACAATGCAAACAGATTTTTATGTGTCATATGCATTTTAATACAACATGCTAATAACAAACACAATTAGCTAACTCTGTAACAAGAAATCAAACCTGTCTTTCATACTCTCGCATTAATATTCACTGATCGCTCTAATCTCTGATTTTCTAAGATGCAAATGCTGAGGTCCTGGAAAGTTTGTGCCCTTGAGGACATCTTCTGCACTTCCTTAACAAGCCAGAGATTAGCAATCCGTGTGTGAATGCAAAGCATTAAATGTTCTCCTGTCAAACAAAGACTTCACCAAGTCAGGAGACTGATTAGCTTGTACAGTCTGGTTAGTGTCCCTATCATAAAATCATCTGAAGTAGATGGAGGTTGGATCTTAAAAAATGCTGCCTGTTTACATTTTGAGGAACATGGTTTCTCCCATATTAGCTTCTGCATTGACTCCCTGTAAAGAAGTTAAAATTCGCCTCACCCACAAAGACCTTAATGGTCAGGTACTATCATATCTTAAAGATTTCATACTACCTTATTATGCCACTAGAACACTTCTCTCCCAGAATGCAGGGTTACTTTTGGTTCCAAGAGACTCTGTGATGGTCACAGCCCTGGCCACACAACCAGTTTAAGAGCTGTAACCACATGCACTTTATATTTTTCTTTAGTTTATGCTGTTTTTTCCTCAGGATTATTTTATATACTTTTTTCATACACATTATACATTTGTTGCAAACATTTATTTAGTTACAAATAACTCACAGGACACTTGGTTCATTTCACATACATTCTATTTTATTTAGTTGAACATACAAAAGTATCTTTTTGGAGCGCGCACCATTAGTTACTTTTGGATTGCTTTTCTGTTTGTATAAGTATTTGTTTTTGAGAGCTTTCCGGTGTTGGATTTCACACCCTGGAAGGATCCATGAAGTCTGCTGGCTTAAAGGGGTGGTGCTTGGAGCCGGAGAAGCTTTATAGGGGAGGCGGCCTAATTGGACACTACCACTGCTTGTTCTGTCCGGAGGGGTGGGGGGGTAGCGTTTCCCTAGATATTTTGGGGTTTTGATTTATATTTCAGTATTTTTGTTGAGTTAAGGTTTAGTAAGATTACATTTCTTTTGGAATAAGTTTTTAAGTAGGTTTTGCTGTTATTTGTAGTTTATGTAGTAGTGTTATTGTTAGTCTCCCCCTGTGTGTCAAAGTTGGTCTTATCAGCCAATACATAAGTCCCCTTTGTTTCTTTTGTAGTAGGTCAGTTTTATTTGTGAGTCTGTTTATTTGACCTAGATAGGCCCAAACTTTAGCTTTATTTTGTTGTAATGATTTTTGTAAATAAAAACCCTTATTTTTGAACTTCCCTTGTGACTCCTCTTGCTTAACTGCTTAGTCCCTCACAGTCTCCAAAAGAAGAATTGGAGCCTACTGCTAGAATTATTATTATTATTATTAGTCATATTATTATTATGGTTATTAGTCATATTATTATTATTGTTGATATTTGCATAATCATCACTACCATTACTATTATTTCGCCCTGGCCTATGTGGAGTTGTGCATGTTCTCCCTGTGTTCATGTGGGTTCTCTCCGGGTGCTCCGGTTTCCTCCCACCATCCAAAGACATGCAGGCTAGGTTAATTGGTGTCTCTAAATTGCCCTCAGGTGTGAATGTGAGTGGTTGTCTGTCTATGTGTACCCCTGTGATGGACTGGCGACCTGTCCAGAGTGTACCCCGCCTTTTGCCCGATGTCAGCTGGGATAGGTTCCAGCCCCCCCGCGACCCTGTACGCAGGATAAGCGGTTGACGATGGATGGATGGATTGCTATTATTATTATTGTTGATATTTGCATTATCATCACTACCATTACTATTATTTCGCCCTGGCCTACGTGGAGTTTGCATGTTCTCCCCGTGTTCGTGTGGGTTCTCTCCGGGTGCTCTGGCTTCCTCCTACCATCCATAATTGAGTGTGAGTGGTTGTCTGTCTATGTGTGCGATGGACTGGCGACCTTTCACCTTTCGCCCGATGTCAGCAGGGATTGCTCCAGCCCCCCACGACCCTGTACGCAGGATAAGCGGTTGACAATGGATGGATGGATGGATGGATGGGACTTGCATTGTGTATCTGTGTATCTCTGTGTGTCTGTGTGTGTGTGTGTGTGCGTGCGCGCATGTGTGTCTCTCTCTCTAACCATTCGAGTTGGCCGCCCAAATATGTCTAGGTTCTGCTCAAGGTTTCTGCCTATTACCACTGTCAACAAGTGCATGTTCACGGTTGTTGTGTCTCGGTAAATAATATAACAAAGAGTATGGCCCGGACCTGCTCTATATAAAAAGTGCCTTGAGATAATCTCTGTTATGAATTGGTGCTATATAAATAAAGAAATCTAAATATGGTTGCACACCACTGGTAAAGAAAATGTTGGTAGTGAGTGGCATGACTATCAACAAAGTAGTAGACCTTGTGACAGGCCAGGCTCTGAAAGACCATATAAAGATTATCTGCAAATTGTTTGTACTGACAGCATTGTTAACAGAAATGAATTATCTGCGTAGCCCACCTCACTCAACTATAATTTTGTCTCAGTCGTAAAAAACAGTTCTCCTCACACACGTGTCTTCTCTTGAATCCGCTAGCTGCAGTGCTAGCACGCTAACAACAGTTCAACACGTGTCTTCTTCAACTTCAGACTTGCTACTTAAACAGTCGAAATACACACACTGTTCCGGTGCTAACAGGTACCTCTAATACAAAATCCCTGTTTCTAACTTTTAACTGCATAATTTCAACACTTAACATAACTAATAACCAGCGTTCAACGTCGCTGCGTCAACTTCTTGTTGTTTTTTCTCTTCTGCTCAACCCCCCTTTAAGGAACCAATTTATATATAAGTAATCACTGATTGGATAATAACAAAAGTGACACCTGGCCACCCAATACATGCAACATCAGCAATGTATTGGCCTCAATACCTAACGGAACTATTCAAGAGGGCTCCACCACCACCCCAAATGGTTGCAACCAGTCAACAGCAGAGGATTTTGAGATGTAGAATCTTACTTTTCTGGAAATCTCTGCACTTAAAAAGACTGTTCAAGAGCCTCTATACTATTATTCCACTGTCTGGAACCAGCTGGAGAGGCCTACAAGAGAACAATCTAGTGTACAGGCTATCAAATGAAAGACTTGCTGTGCTAATTGGTCCAAATGTTTGATATGTTTCAGTGTATTCATCGTTTTATTGTCTGTTTTTAATATGTAACCACAACTCCCTGAAAAGCAGAATGGATACTGAATGGGTTATGTTGGTGGGAGGAAAGGGAAATGTGCATCTGTCTGTGAGAGAGGTTAGCACGGCTGACTCCCACAGATCTCCACCCCTGAACTGCCTAAATGCCACTTATCCCTGTCGAACCCATCTGTTACGTGGATGGTGGTGCCTCTCTGTTTTCAGACATATGGAGTTAAAGCATCTTGACACATATGCTTGGTAAACCCAACTATAAGCTTAAGCTAATAAGAATAAGTGTGCTTCCCCAAATTGTGGAACTATTCTTTAGAGAGCATAGACTGCCACATTTATAATGTCCCAAGAGGGCAGTAACAGGTATATAAACTACAGTAACAATGTTTATCTTATTTTTAAGACAATGACTGTAACTGAAAAATAACAAAAGTGTCAGAAACACAGAACCAAACACAGCTTAAACAGGAAAGACATGAACACAGGCGGGCGGTCTGAGAACAGGGCAGATGGGCCAGACAGGGAACCTCAGGTGGGCGGCCTGAGAACAGGGCAGGGGGACAGCCTATCAGGCAGAGTTCAGAGGTTCGGCAGGACGGCCAACGGTGAGGTAGGAAACCCACTGGGGGCCGAGCAGGAGGCCGGCGTCGAGGGTGAATCCTCCCTGGGGGTCGCCAGCGAAGGCGAATCCTCACTGGGGGCCAAACAGGATACCGACGGCGAGACCTCTCCGGAGATTAGGATTAGGACATGAGGAGCTGGAGTCAGTCTGATCACCGACTAGACCGCAGGCCTGGAGGCCATGGATAGGACACAAGGAGCTGGAGTCGGTTTGACCACCGACTAGACAGCAGGACTGGGGTCCACTGACTGGACGACTGGGCTGGAGGCTATGGACTGGATCCGAGGTGCAGGAATCGGTCTGGCCACCGAGCAGAGACGTGGAGCAGGAGTCAGTTTGACCACCGAAGGGGGACCAGGAGTCGATTGGACCACCGGCGGAGCCGGTGCCGGTCCAACCACCGATGGGGCATAAGGAACAGGAATCAGCTGGACCACCAACAGAGCTGGTGTTGGTTGGACCACCGACAGGGCACGAGGAGCAGGAATCAGCTGGACCACCAACGGAGCTGGTGTTGGGGCGCCGGGGATCAGGCTGGCAGCTAGCAGCGCTAGCGGGCCGGGGAACACGCTGGCGGAGGGCAGGTGGAGGGCAGAAGTTCAAAAAAATCTTGGCCCACCTTGGCAGCCGCCGCCGCAACCATGGCCTTGCAGCTACCTCCTTACTGAGGGCAGCTTGCCAGGATTTGCAGCTTGACGCAAACAGCCAGTTCGGCCAAAATGTCCAAAAACATCTCCCTCTCCATTTTTAAGTCTGCTGGGTCCATGTATGGTCACGTCCTACTGTCAAGGGGTGGCTGAGTGAAGTGGCAGGGAACTGAGGGGTGTGGACCCAAATGCAGACAACAGCAAGGCGAGAGGAGGATGCAGTTCAAAATAAAGTTTATTCAAGTAACTAAACAGACTTACATGGAAGCTCGGTACAAAAGACCAAACAAATGTAATCCAGAAGAAGGTAAATCCAACACAAAGACAGAGTAATCCAAAAAAAACGGGGGAACAAACCAGAAATCCAGGGAACACAGCACTAGGCGGAATACTCAACATAGACGCAAGGACATGACAAGGACTGAAGACAATTGAGGACAATATATACACTGGTAAACGAGCAGGGAGGGAAGCACAGCTGAAACACATCAGGTAATCAACCACATGAACTAAAGCACAGGACTAAGAACTAACTAAACAAGACTACACAGAGAAACACAGAACCAAAAACGGCTTAAACAGGAAAGACATGAACACAAAACCACACTTCCAACAAAAAGGTCTTTTTTACGGCAGACATTTTGAATTGTCAAAGGCGTAACATTAATGATTTCATTCAAGAGTCACTGAGTCAGCATGCATAGGGACCATGAAACCAAAGCAGCTAAATCTAACAAAAACCTGTGCTGTGACATGTCAAAATGTCTTCCATGCCTACCATGAAGTGTTGATTATTAACTAGCTAACCAGATACTGTGTACTGCTAAGTAATGTTATAGTAATCTATAAATTCTGAACTTTTTGGGTGTTACTTTACTTTGCTTCTAGGATCACTGCTATTTCTTAAACATATTTGTGGTATTGGTATGTTTTTCAGACAAGTGATTTTCATGTCCTGAGGTGAAGCGCTCTTCCTATGTGTTTTTGCCAAGATTGACAGACCGCAGCCACAACCTTTAAGCCTTATCTTAACCATCCATCTACTGTATATCCTTAACTATTTGAATAGTAGAACTTGTTGGAAGCAGCAGACAGCATGTCAGGAAGCAGTACCTAAGGGGATCAGCTTAAGGCATGAATGAACGTTTCTTGGATTTACATCCCCTGCCAAAAGATTACCACCCTAAAAGATCCGAAACAGTAAAAATAAGAAGACATAATAAAAGGATAAAGCTGGGCCACTGCAAAAACACTGACACAGATAACCAATAGGATGTAAGCAAAACACTAAGTGTTTAAGTTATGATGTTTCAATGAGGAACTTCCTGCTCAGTACGCCTTGGACAAACAAATGGCATTTACTTGATACAGATATGTTGTTATATTCTAAGATGTGTTACCTTTATATCTTGAATATGACATGCAATATTTGGACAGGTCTCAATATTTATATCAAAATTGCAAACCGGCAAAAAAAATAACTATACAATATATCATTATATTTATATAAAATGGACTGTACTGTAAACTTATTTTAATGCATACAGCCTAATGAATTCCATCTGATAATATAATTATTTCAACAGTGTGTAGCCATTTGAAGCGTTTGATTCAGACCATTGTTGGTGTTTTCACTGTCCGAAACAGACAATGAACAAAGCATGGCCTGGATGCCAGTACTTTTCCACAAGGACAATATCATTATTTTCCTCTTGGGAAAGAGGGAGGGTTTGAGTCGGGTAGGGGTTGATGGAGGAGTAAGCAAAGTGTGTAAGAGACGAAGAATGATAAATGAACTCAATCTACTTTGAATTACAGTGCTGTCAGACTCAAAGTGTGTGTTGTGTCTTACAGTGGTGATGTCAAATAACACCAACACAAGAGAGCTGATGTATACAATTAAGAGGGAAAACACAAGCACAGGTTATTTTGCACAGGCAGAGTATTCATTAGATGTGCTTATTCATGTAACAGCTATTCGTTTTTTAATATACTACACTATGAGATACTCCATTACAAGTCCTGTATTCAAAGTGTTGTTGTATTAGCAATAAAACAGACTTAAAATATCAAAAGTAAAAGTAGCTACTCATGGAGATGCATGATGCATTAACATGTGAGTGGCACTATTTGTATCTGTTTGAGGTTTAGCTAATTTTAACTGCTTCATATATTGTTGGAAAGTTTAATCTATAATGCAACAAATTCTATAACAGTTCATAGTTTTGAAATCTAAATGTGTTGTTTTTTAGCAACTTATTGGAGGTAAATGGAAAAGTTCAAAGTATGAAGCTATATCATTTTTTACACATAAGAAATCTTAAGCCATGTTAGTGGCAAGGCCCAAGGGATGTCAGTCTGTCTGTCGGTCCACCACTTTGGTCCAGACTGGAATATCTCAACAACCATCAAATTCATTGGAATGACATTTTGTACAGATATTCATAGTTCCAAGGGTGTGAATCCTACTGACTTTGGAGATCCTCTGACTTTACCTCTACTGCACTTTTGTAAGTATTTTATTGATTGACATGGTGACTTTGGTGATTACCTGACTTTATCTTAAGTATCATCTTCCCCACATGATGTATCCTAATGATAATAATTTTAAACACCATTTTAAGGATTAAGTAATTAATTATTTTGATTGATTAATTGACTAATTGCTGCAGCTCTATTTTGGATGACATTTTACTATATTTTGTCAGTTTTGGGGCTCTATACTTTTGAAGTGCTTGTATTTCAATGGTATGCTACGCTATACTCTAATCAAGCCAAAAATGACCTTTTGTTACATTTTGGCATTTTTATTGCTCCATATTAAGTACTTTACACAGTACTTAAGTAAATGTACTTGGTTACTTTTCACCACAGAAAATAAATGCACTCATGTGCATGCACAACATTTGGAGGAATTTAAACTTCAATGAATGACTTGTTTGACATGTGCTGCAGGGTGTAAAGGGGGTGTGGTTCTCTTCAAGCAGAGGTTAATTAAGGTCATTCTCTCACATGCGGAAACATTCATAGTCAAGCTAAGGTTTTTTAGGTGACACAAAAAAAAGATTTCCATTTAGCAAATTACTAGAGTTACGTAGTTACCTTATTTGGTCATGGTAAAATAGGTCATTTTTTGTTACCCACACACTCCCCTTTGTAATGTGCCTGCTACAATTTAACTTGTTACTACGGGCAGTCACAGGACATTAATGATATGAGTCACTGTCTAAATGGGAAAACATTTCATGGCCTCTAAATGCTACCCTCTGACTAAAATAGATGGATTCAACAGTGTTGATTGTGTCACTCTTAAAAACAGTGTATTAGTAAACATTCCCTACCATGCAAACCATTATGATATTCACTTTTGCATTTTGCACATTGGCCTCTGTGGTTCCTAACATCACATTTTAATAAAGCTTAATGCGAGCTTTAGTTCGCTCTTACTTAATAATGGAAAGTTACAGAGGTGTGACGTTTGATCAACAGGATAAATGGATGTATGAAGCTAAACTGTTAAGTAGTTGCCATTTGTATGCCACTGATCCTGGCTTTTTGATTGGTTGGATCTTGTGTAAAGAAGCTGGTAATCACCCAGCCCTCTTCTGGCTCTGAGCAGATCAAAAAGCCTTGTTGGTGGTTATGTAATCCTGGTCAACAATAATAGAAAGCCCCAAAATATATAGGAAACACTGAAGGGGAGGGCAATTTTGTTACCACCAAGCCCAGTATGAACTCCGTCATTCCTTTTGGAAAAAAAATCCTAATCACGAGATCCAGGGATGAGTTTCAAAATATCACTGACTAATAATGCAGTTATTCAGGAGTAGTAATAAAATGAGTGTCAGCATAACAACATGAAATACATTGTCATGTCCACAACTGCTCTGGTCTGAATTAAACTCATTTTGCTATTTCATTAAAACAGATGCTGACTTTTTCCTCAAAACTTGGAACCTGCTGATAATCACATGATCAATAAAGAATGTCTCTAGTGTTGCAATATTCTTTAGCCCACAAGTCAACAAATGTTGTCCTGACATTACAAGGAATTCAAAACACATTAAAATGACTATTTCTAATGGATGTTAATGTTGAGCAAAATTAACATTATGTTAACCCATGTGGCAAGGAAGTAGTGTATATCCTCCAACTCTTCCTCTCATTTTCTCCTCCCACACCATAAAGAATGAATACACATTTGTCTTTTTGTCTCCACAGAAACTTTATTTTAAGTCTCTAAAAATACAATCCATAAAAACAACAATGTATATTCTCTCAGGAAGAAAAAGGTTTTAAAGCTCTTTCCCATACAGCAATCATTTCTTTTAAACCCTCCCTATGCATCATTTTGCCTGACATTGTGACACTTTGGAATTAAATCAAATTCAAATTCCAAAAGACCGAAACACAAAATGTGTCCTTATTTTTTGTAATCTGGGGATGAGGGGGTTGATGTCTTGACACTTTACACTGTGGAAATAATACATAAGGCCAGCAACATAATGCACCTTGTTGAATTACTCTTGATAATGTCATGACTAAGCTCATCCAGTGATGTGCTAATCCTGCAACAAATGTTTAAAATGTAATTTCTGCTTTGCACTACCATTCTCTGACAAAACTGATTACTATTAAATGGCTTTTAAATTGAACTCTGAACTCCTTATTTGTTGTTTTTATTCCACTCAGAGGTTTATAAAAGATCCACTTGAAACATGATGAAATGACATTTCAGACTGCAGTTCACTAAAAGATCCTATAACACACAGTAGATACACAAGAGATGAAAGGTATGTTGTGGGTGATCAAATGAGCCCTGAATTATACTGTACAAAATGTTTACATAATGCAACAGACTCAACACATTTTGCAACACTGCAAAATGCATAAAATGTAAATTGATACAGAATCACGAATATTGGTACTCGTAGTTTTTTGTCATGATACAATAGTATTGCATAAAAAGCTTTATGGTAGCTTTGAAATGTAACACAGAACACAACCACAAAGTTTTTTTTAAACACAGTAGTACAAAACACAATATATAGAGTCCCTTACAGTGACAACACATTGAACAGCCAGCCTTAGTTTATTTTAGCTTAATGTGATTTTCTAATTTTCTGTGCTTCTTCTCCTCAGTTCCCGTGCTGCAAAGCACATACATATTCAAAATACCAAATATTTACTGTAAAGCTTATGGAAATTATTTTTGATGCAATACCTCCAGTAAGCTGTATCACTGGTTATTATGATAATCACCATAAAAACATTGGTCAGATACAACAGCAGCAGAGAAGCAATGTTTCACACATAATATTAACTTTCAAACTTCATAATGGTCTCCCTTAAAGAAAAAAAAAAAAAAAAAAAAAAAAAAAAAGTGGATATAATTTCCACCTATTCAAGAAAAATAAAGATTGATATGGTAACTTACTAATAACCTTGACATGTCCAAGGCACAATAAAAATAATTGTAAATCACATTAAATTTCTGATGATACAAATGTAGTAATAATGTTCAGCGGCAGAAACTTGTACAAAACTCTCATGGTTTCTAAGCTAAAATAGTGTGAGTTACTACAGACATGTATGCTACACCAGCAACTAAGCCTACAGTTACTGTCAACAAGAGTGGGAAGAGCTTAAATCACAGAATATTTGTTTTTCACCATATAAAGAAAAAGACAAGTGCATATATAAAGGCAAATATTAAATTCACTTAATAGTACAACAAATCTAGAAATCCCAGGAGATATTCTGAGTGCAGGATTAACAAGCGCTGTACAAAATGGACACGCCTGTGCCAAATACAGTAAGCTTCATAGTCATAAAAGAGTACAATTTGTCTCAAATTGAAGAAATATTAATCATTTTTAAAAAATGATTAGAATAAGCTTAGATCCCTATTAAGAGAGCTAAAGACAACTGTAAATATTACAGAGCTTCTCAAATCTCTGGAGATTCAACTGTTTAGTTGTAACAGCCCCTCCCACACAACTTTCACCTCAATAAAAGCCCCCTGCAGCAGTTCTTATTAGTTCAGTGCAGGGTTCAACTACAGTGAGAAATAAACAAACAAGAAGATGCCCACAGAGCAGACGAAAAGCAGTCCCACATTGAGGAGGAGTTTAACTCTGGGTGGCTCATACAGCATCTCTGCAAGGACTCTTGCATTATCCTGCACCATTTTTTGCTGACCACTCTGTCCTCCCTCCTTGTATCCACAAAACCATTCCAGTAAACGCATACACCTGCTAGTCTCCCCATTACTATGGCAGCCTTCTTCTGCTCTGATCATCTCCATTCTTTCATTACCAGTTTGTTCTGCAGGGGTGGTGGCAGGGGATGTTTCTGTACTAGGGGTTGCTGGGTCATGGTCAGTGGATGGGACCAGAAGTTTGACATCCGCCCCATCCAAACACCTCTCCTTTCTGACATCCGGGGGCATTTCTTTATGAAGGCCTCCATCACCATTACTAAGGCTCTTCTCGGTCAGTCTGTACATTTCCGCTTGGCCTTTAGTGGGAAACTTTTCTATGTAGCGGAGCCCCCAGACTGTAGTGGTGCGAACCTGCTCCTCATCTGGTGGAGAGGTGCAGAGGCTGACCACCACCGCCACCAATCCTGAAATCCAGAACAGCCCAGCAGCAAAATACATGTAGTGAACATGAATGACGAAGGCAGGCCTGTCATCTGGCTGGTCGCAGCGAGGCTGGCGGTAAATAAAAGCTAGTATCAGTCGTACGGTACCAAGTGTGAAACCTGTCATGCCGCCCCAAAAGGCACCTTCTCATTACACCGTTTCCAGAACACTCCAAGCAGGAAGAGGGCAGCAATTGGGGGTGTGAGGTAGCCTGCTACTTCCTGGATGTAGAGGTAGGTCTGTCCACCTTGCATTTCAATAATAACAGGGACCCAGGCAATGCTGATTGCCACCATGAGCACAATAAAGATGCGGCCCACGGTAAGCAGCTCCCGCTGAGATGGCTTCCCTCGAAATGTTTGGTAGATGTCCAGTGTGAAGATGGTGCTTGCACTGTTGAAGATAGAGTCTAGATCACTCATCAGGGCAGCGATCATGACTGCCATCATCAGACCCCTGAGTCCCACAGGCATCACCGCCATGACCAGGCGTGGGTAGGCAATGTTTGAGCAGCCGGCTTGAGAGCCACACACAGCCATGCAGTGCTCTGGCCCAATGCAGGCGATCTCGTCCGCAAACAGGATGCGGGAGATCATTCCTGGAATGACTATTAAAAACATGGGCAGGACCTTGAGGAATCCAGCCATGAGTGTAGCACACTTAGCGTGAGCAATGTTCTTTGCCGCTATTACTCTCTGAACAATGACCTGGTCTGCACACCAATACCAAATAGATGCCGGGGTCTGGCCAAGAATGAAGCCTGGCCATGGGATGTCTTCATCCAGGGGACCTCGAAGGATGCGTAGAGAGTCTGGTTTAGGCTCTATGCGGCAGGAAGGAGAATAGGTGAAGTTTCCACTGGCCATTATAGCAGAAATATTGGGAACTGCCTGCATGTACTTAGTTCTGACTCCCTCTAGCCCGCCAACCTTGAGTAGGCTGATAATGGTTAAGGTTAGGGCTCCGCCAATCATCAGTACTGCCTGAAGTGCATCTGTGTACATTACTGCCACCAATCCACCAGTGACCGTGAGCAGTGCAGTCATGCCAATGAGCAGGACAATAGACAGATAAATGTTCCATCCCAGGGACTCCTGAATAAAGAGAGCTCCAGCATACAAGTCCACAGACAGCTTGGTAAAAATATACAGTAACACAGACAAGGAAGCAAAATAAATCTTTAGCCTGCTGCCGCCGTAGCGCTTCGAGAGATACTCAGGCATTGTGTAGACTCCCGAGTGGATGTACACAGGGACAAACACCCAGCCAAGCAGCTGCAGAAGTAGAATTGCATTAAATTCCCAAGCTCCAACAGCAAAGCCACTTGCTGCTCCTGACCCAGCCAGGCCTATGAAATGTTCACTGCCAATGTTGCTGACGAAGAGTGATGCGCCTATCACTATCCCCGTCATGGATCTTCCGGCCAGGAAGTAGCCGCTCACAGTGCCGCGATTGGCTTTCCACATGGCAAGAAACCCGATGACTAGCACCAGGACAAAATACAGTGCTACCACAGCTATGTCCGCTGCTTCCATTCCAAGACGCATTTTTATAGATTTTTTAAAAATCTCACAGCTATATGAATCCTTGCAAAAACGGGAACGCAACTAGTCAAAGTTATGACTCAATTATATATTTTTTAAAAGGAGCAATGCAAATGCTCTGCTTTGGTTTGCTGTCTGGATGGAAGCTGTAGTATCCACCGTCAGATCAAATTCACTAGCTGTGCTTCGGAGGGGATTATCCACCGGCACTGAGGTCGTTCTAGTTTTAGAGCAGGATGTTGTAGGCCTCTGGTCTAGAAAAGCCTAGAGTTAATATTCCTGCAAGACAGCAAAGACAAAGAAAAACACCTCATTAGAGCCTTAATTTGAGAAGGAAAAATACCGAACAGAAATGCTTGAAAGTTTAACAGTCTCTTGTTAGCAAGACAGAAATGCTTTCAGTTTGAATAATTACAAGAGTTAAAATGATCATATCACAAACATAAAATGATCTAAATTACTAGTGAAAGAAAATATGGAATAGCACTCTAAAGACTACATAAGGATTAATAGGAATTAATTCGTTTTGCAACTGCAGTATTTTTCCAGCACCAGTCCTTGGGTTTAGCCCACGTATGACTTTCCTCCTTAATCTTTCTAAAACACATGGAACTCAAGCCATGCCACTGCAAAAACTTTTAAAATAATAAGCTTAACAACATTATGTAAGAAATCAAGAAGGCACAAAAACACATAGCCAAAGGCTCTGCAGTTCCTACATTACCTAATATGTGGCCTGACTTTTGTCATCTTCGAAGTCTTGCAATTCTTTAAGATAACAAACAAAACCTCCATGTGGGTGGTCCTAAGCATGTTTGGAAAATGTAAAGACAGCCATTCTTTGCTGGCACCTCTAACAAAATTGTGCCATTCCAGTCCATGGTTTAGGTCATGAATAAAGAGTAGAGGGACGCACCAGGACAATAACTAATCACACAAAATGTCTTATTTTTAATAAATTGTAATATACCAAAATCCATGCACACACACACACACACACTAACTCGCAGTGAAACCACCAACTTACAGTTAGCTGAATGCTATATACACATATGCTAAAAAATACAAATTCAGACACTTAACAGTGAGATGGTTCAAAATGAAGTGTCAGGTGATGTGTGAGCTGTTTAACGTCTAACACACACACACACACACACACACACCCCCCAATAAAATAAGTCTTTGTTTTCATTTTACCATCTCATAATCAAGGGCTATACTCCATGTGTTCACCATAAACTGTCCAAGAGACTGTGGCTCTGAAATACAGCAGTCAGTCAGTAGTTATATAATGCGGGATTCAACCATAATCACTAACATCCCAGTGTGCCAGGGCCTACTTATAGAGCCCTCACTTAGGCCACCGCCAAAAAATAAATAAATAAATAAGTGTTGGTGCTGCACGTGTCAGAGACACTTACTTTAGCCCAAGGTGATTCATGTAATTGGGTTCAACATAAAGAAGGGTATTCTATTCCTTGCCTTTCTGCAATGGATTATTGACTCAGTCACGGCCACCAATTTAGACCTGCCATTGCTGATGAAACTGTAACGCTGTCATGAGAAAGTTTAATGAAGAGTCTGTGCCAGATATATCAAGGTAAACCAACCCTGACATGCATGAAGCCAGGAGAAGTAAAACAGTCCATACAACTAAATATCAACTGCCCAAGACATTAACTTTGTATCAGATGAGTGGTAGCCGGTCAACGCAGCTAAAAAGGGAGACACTGAATGTATCACGTTTGCTTTCAATCACAGCAATTAATAGAATATCAAAATCCAGGCTGAACTGGCCTTCAGATTAGGCCAGCCGATGCCATGACTGAACAGTGGCATAATCATAAATTGTATAAATAATAAATGTAGTCTCAAATGGTTGTTGAGGCAACCCACCTGTAACTCAAAGCCCCCCCCCCCCATAGTTTCCAGGCTATAAAAACATGTTTATTTCTGCTGTAAAATGTGGGCATTTTAACATGTTGTTGATTGACTTGGAGTCAGCCTCCAGTGGCCATTCGAGGAACTGCAGCTTTTGGCACTTCGGGCGTACTTCATTTTCAGGCCGGAGGTTGCCCCACGGGCATAAAGGATGGTTAGTGCCCAGAACAATGCTGCTTTAATTAATGGCCAGATGTGCCTGACAGGCCGCCTTTGTGAATACAAACGAGACACCGGTTTCAGGCAGCATCTCCGTTTTTCAACCTACTTTAAATTAAACCACGTCCATGCATTCCCATGGAAACCGCGCAGGTCTGTTGCAGTGACAGGAAGTTTTCTCCTTCCTTAGCCTACATGAATGCAGTCAATTCACAGACCTTCAGTATTGTTCACTCAGTGGCATGACACGCAGCAGCTGAAGGGAGGTATTACAGGATGCTTGTCAATCTTACCACTCATGGAGTACACGCTTTCCAGCGCTGTCAAAGTATTTTCTTTTAATATATACACTGGCTGGGAGGTTTGAAGTATTCACATAAACTAAAAAAGGTTGGGGAAAACGTTAGAGGCGTCCAGGCACGCAGCGCACACAAGGTACTTTCTAGAACACTCATTCATTCATCCGACGGCATGAACTGCGTATCTTCAAGGAGCTAGAATTCCTCATTATTTATCTCAGGTGGACTGCAGGATTCAAATTTGGATATTTAACACTACAGGCAAGTCTGACATAATGTTACTTGGACATCTGAAGCATTTCTGTTTTTTTTTTTAAATCGACCTGGTGTCTCAGCGGTCACAGTGACATTTGACACAGATATTCAACAATACATCACCTAGCATCATCTAAAACACAGCTTCACATGCTTAACACTGACGTGAGTCACGGCCACACATTTTTAAGAGATTGAAACCCCGGTGTGGTCTTATCACATTGACTCGCCGGCTCCAGTGTTAAAACGCAGATGCACACTAAAGATGTACGTTGTTAGCTGGTGTTAGCAGCTGGATGCTAAAACAACACTATAACTTACGCCGCAGAAGACAGATCTGCACGAAGAAGAAGTGACTCCCTCCTGAAGACGCGTACGACCCCAAGACCTTGACACTTTGTTCATTTGAAGTTAGTAGCCCGTTGTCTTCTCCGTGCTTTACGTTTCCCCGGAGCTCAGATGCCCGTCAGACAATACCGCCTCTCCCCCTCATTATAAGGCGCTCACGCCCCCCTCGACACGCCCGTGACGCGTTTAGGTGCCTGCTGGAAATTTCTTCAGTTACTTTTCACGGATTCTGATTCTTGTATTGACGGTGTTGACCTGCAGGCAGTGGTGGAAGTTTACAGCGCATTTACCCACGCACTGTACTTAGTTATAAGTTTGAGGTATTTGTGCTTTATTTATTTCTATTTAAGAAATTTTAGCCTATAGCCTGTTTCTACCCCAATACATCTCAGAGACAAATACTTATAGGTTTTTACTCGAGTTATTTGACAGCTTCAGTTACTTTTCAGATTAGGCTACTTATAGCCTACTCTTCCTGTACAGTGAAAACCATTGTGCTTATAAATGTGGATGTTTGTGATAAACGGAAGGATTGTGTGTTCCTTTTATGGGTTGAGAAAATTATCCTACTCCTTAAGCTAAATAGAGTATTTAAACCCCCTTTGGATTGGCTGAAAATTTTATCGCCACAAAGCTGAAAACAGGACTGTTTGTCTGAGCTCATGAAAAGTTGACTTAAGTGGTTCTCACAGGACAGCGACGCAACAAACGCGATGATTTATTAAATATGATGCATTGAAGTAGTTAAAATGAGCTCAACCATACACAGCTACAGCCATCAAACATCAACACATTAATGCAGCAATAGTCTACTAATCAAAAAACATCAAAATCTTAAAACAGGGACAATTTTACTGCAGAATGATACATTCCGCAAGTTACATTTAGCTTATAATACTTACTTTAACTTGCGTAACGTACTTAAGTAAATGATTTGAACAGACTAATTCGTCCACCACTGCCTGCATGTTAACATAAACACAAAGGACACGTGTACTTTAACTGCCATTCAAAACGGGAAGCCAGTGGCGACTAAACACACCCACCTACCACCGCTTGTTTTGACTGCAAAAGAAAATTTTCCTCTCTGTTTTATGGTCTTTTAAAATTTAACTTAATGAATGCCATCTATAATGTCTATCAAAGTCATGGGAATTAAACAAGGACAGCTCTTCTAAAACATTATCTGACGATTACATTTGGATGGTTCTACCAAGGTGGCTAATTAACCCAAAGTTATAAAGTCACTAAGCTGTTGTAAATAGAAACTTCTAGAAACCCATATGCTGACTAATTACAAAAGAACTTTTAATCAGATTATAGGGGGCCGGTAATCTGGAACAATCTAGAAAACTGCCAACTGCTGCCTCTTTGAATAACAGTTAAAAAGAATACATATTGACTTGACTGATTTTTTTTTTCAGTTTTTAAATTTTTACTGAAGCCTTCCTAAAAAGTGAATTTTATTCCTGTATGCCAGAAGTAATGCCCATAAAAGATAGAAAGTGCATTCTTTTGCAAGCGTACATGTTTTAGTGGTGATCTGGCATAGATGAGGTTATTCATTGAAGCATCAGGCTAGTGGTCATGAGGAAGTGGTGGTAAATTAGAGCAATAGGAGGAAAGTCACCATTCGCAGTCTGCCACCATCACGACCACAGGATGATATACAGGATCTATTGTGCCATCATTATTTAGTTCGATTAAGCCATATTAGGTTCACTCTATTAAGAAAATAATGGTCTTTTTATATGAAATAGGTTATTGAAGGAAATGCAAACCTCCAGTTGTCATAAGGTTAGTCATTTGGATAAACTGAATATGCACGTGAGGTGTGTGTGTGTGTGTGTGTGTGCGTGCGTGTGTGTGTGTGTGGTGGGTGTGTCAGATAGGCTGCATAAAGTATTTGCCAACCTTGTAATTGTAAATATACTATAACTACAACCGACACAGCATGCATGACACAGCTTAATTGTTTCAGTCGTCGTCAGATCCTATGGGCAGCCTCAGAAGTCAGATAAGCAAAATATCGCTCATCGCTTGACTTCCAGCGAAACATCCTGCAAGACACAGCTCTAGCCTACATATCACTGGGGGGGGCAGAGTAAATTTCCACTCCACTCCACTCACTCCTCTAGACTCATATCTTGTAAATTTCCATTTCACGGAAAACTACATTTCCCAGGGAGCACTGCGCGCCTCTGTTGCGTAATTGTTGAGCAACAGCAGGGCGCACTAAGACATAATAGGCCACAGTTTGAGCTGGAAGCGTGAATTAATTCACTCTTGATGTGTCCGAGGTATCGCTGTGCACTTCTCCCTTATTTTCTGTGTAGGCCTAAAGTTTGATCGATCACGGTGACTTCAAATGCGTTTATCAAGCACACGTTCCTCACCTGTTACAGTGGTGCCATGTGGTGCTGCTTGTCTAAGGTTAGGCTACATTATAGAGTCTAGGCTAATATATAAGACTCGTTTATTCACTACATTTAGCCTGTTAAGTAGGGATAAGGCAGGAAAAGAATATTGAAAATGAGGTTAATAATGATAAGGTATCAATCTATCCAGTGTTTATTTTGTCATAAGATTTATTGAAAGAATGAATGATTTCATTTGTATCTGGTCATCCCCCCAGTCAACAACAAACCAAAACCTCCGGCATTTTACAACAAAGTATTGGCCTTACATTACGTAGAAATAGCCTATATAAAGTATAATATTCCAGAAGATTTCCAACAATAAGATGTAAATAAATAAATAAACACAGGCTCACAAAAATACAAACACATATAGGCTAAACAAGTAGGTATAACTGCAAAAGTTGTATAAAGCAAGAATATATGCACTAATTCATCTTGGTTAAGAGTTATAAAACTCACTCAGTTAGTAAATGAATAACATAATGTCTATACATTGTTCATTGTTGTTTTATTCTTTATTGAGAAATATATTCTAAAACGCAAACACATCAAAAAAGTAATCTATTAAAAATTTCATCTGCACTTTTACTCAAATCTGAATTTGAACACAATGTTGGATATATATAGGACAGTAGCAAACAAACCCCCCCAAAAAACGCTTTGTTTAAAGAAGATCTGTATGATAGGCCATCACAGAAACCTTTACATTATTACATAGACTACTGTGACAATCACATATTTATTGTTTTATGTCTCATGTTTATTGAAAATATGTCAGTTTACCTAGAAATTCCATGAATTTATTCCCATTCCAAAATAAAGAAATTATAATTATATCAATAATACAATAATACACAAATTATACATACAGTCTGTAGATATAACGAGAAAGTTAAAGAAGAAGGGGTGTACGTTTTTATTCTCTTATGTCAAACATCAGTTCAATCAGTTGTTTGGGTTTAACATCCAGTTGTACATGTTTGTATTTAAAAATGTCCACAGTTCAGCACAGTAATCAAAAAAGCACTGGTATTTAACTAATAAATGAATAAATACAAAATGCTCAGCTATTATAGTACTGCCAACACTGTGAAAATGTTCAGTTGCTACTCAGAGAACTGACCTTAAAATCTTGCTGCTCCTCTACAAATCGCTCTGGGACAGAAATATTTCTGATATTCTTGAGCCATGTGAACCTCCTACCACCCTTAGGACATCTGGGACTACTGGCTGTCCCAAGAGTCCGAACAAAACACGATCAAGCAGCATTCTGTTATCATGCAACACAGACCTGGAATACCCTTAAGCTTAGTTTTTAAATAGCTTTCATTTTTATTGTTTTGGATTGTTCTTAATTATTTAAATTGTGCATCTAAATGTTGGGGTATTTGCTTCCCATCCACCCTGAAGCACAGTGTTCACAGACATTTTTAACTCGTCACTGGAGACATGCCATGTGCCAGCCTGCTGCAAAGCATCCACCATCATCCCTGTCCCCAAAAAACCAAGGACCACAGGACTAAACAAATTCAGACCCGTCGCCCTGACCTCTGTGGTAATGAAGTCCTTTGAGCGCCTTGTGTTGTCCCACCTTAAATCCATCACAAACCTCTGCTGGAACCCCTGCAGTTCGCCTACAGCGCCATCAGGTCTGTAGATGATGCAGTGAACTTGCCCCTTCACTACATCCTTCCAGTACCTGGACTCCCCAGGAACCTATGCCAGGATACTGTTTGTGGATTTCAGCTCTGCTTTTAGCACCATCATCCCAGCCCTGCTGCAGGACAAGCTCTCTCCGCTGAATGTGCCTGACTCCACCTGCAGGTGGATCACTGACTTCCTGACGGACAGGAAGCAGCACGTGAAGCTGGGAAAACATGTCTCTGACCATCTGGTGACCTGGTGCAGCCACAACAGTCTGGAGCTCAACGCTCTAGACCATGGAGATAGCAGTGGATTTTAGAAAGAGCCCAGCCCCACCCTCCCTCATCATCCTGAGTGACTCCCCCGTCGCCACTGTGGACTCCTTCCGCTTCCTGGGCACCATCATCTCCCAGGACCTCAAGTGGGAGCTGAACATCACCTCCCTCACCAAGAAGGCCCAGCAGAGGATGTACTTCCTGTGGCAGCTGAAGAAGTTCAGACAATGTTGGTGCACCACCATCAATGAGTCCATCACGTACTCCATCACCATCTGGTACGCTGCAGCCACTGCCAGGGACAAGGGCAGGCTGCAGCGCATCATTTGCTCTGCAGAGAAGGTGATTGGCTGCAATCTTTAATCACGTCAGGACCTGTACGCCTCCAGAACTTTGAGGCGAGCAGGAAAAATTGCAGCTGACCCCTCCCACCCTGGAGACAAACTGTTTCAGACTCTCCCCTCTGGCAGGAGGCTGCGGTCCATCAGGACCAAAACCTCTCGCCACAAAAATTTGTTGTGTAACTTCACAGGGTGTAGGTATGACGTGCTTGGCATGGCCAAGTAAGTGTTGACAGTGAGTGTGCTTGTGTACGTACCTTATTCTTATACTGTACACGGTAGCCATTTTCCTTGAAAAAGAAGTGCTGCCAGACTTGCCTGTATTACCAGTTTTTTTTATCGCAATGCATCATCCTAAAAACACTCTTGCTGTCATGTCACAGGTCACAGCACATTTCCTCCCATTCATTGAGAAGAAAAAGGTGTAGGGAAAAATGGGATACAGGATGACTCTTAAGATCATCTTTACCATTACCTATTTTTGAGATGGGGGCTTTATTCTCATCGGTAATAACCATCTAGCATAATTGCCACTGGCAGAGTTACAGCTATTAACAAAGCTTTTTGTTAATTAACAAAGTTTTTTCATCTTCGTCTGCAACCTTGGAATAATATAAGTTTTTTAAGTGCAAATTTCATATGAATGCATTGAAGATTATTAATTATCAAATAAGTTATGTCAAGCAGGCAGCATGTACAAGAATTTAGCAACCAGTAGGTAAGTGTTCTAGACAAAAAACAACACAAATGAAGAACACGTCATAGTGTGAAAAGCTCTTCCTTCCAGTTCTTCCTTGAACAAAAGTCTGTCTTTCCACCAAATATCATTGAAATCTGTTTAGTAGTTATTGAGACATCTCTTTAAGTAATCGACAAACAGACAGACAACAGGGGGAAAATAACCCCCTTGGGAGAGGTAACAATAAACCCATTGTTTCCTTCGCCCCCTCGTCCAACTCGATTGTGGCTAATTAGAAACACCAGTGTACTGTTACACAGCGGTCTTCATGTGTACAGTGTACACACATGACCACAATTCACCCTTTGTCACAAAGCATGTTAATCATAGCCAGGCTGTCTTTGAGATAGCTTACTTCACACAAACACTGGTGAAGCTGTATCACAAGTCTCGTTGGGCTTTTCAAGTTACCGTGTGTAACTCTGAATTTTCCAAACCAGCAATGAGCTTGTTTAAGAAGTGGCATTTGTAGCAAATAGTCCAGTCAGATCAGGTACAGTGCAAGTGCTGTAAATGATATAGATCAAATAAACAGAAAGCACACAGTGATCTTACAGACACGTGAACACTGAGTCTTGGTCATTCAAAATGTAGATGTTGCTATGACACTACATATTGTTGAAATTCCATTATGCTGGATCATTCTTAGTTGAAATGTTCAGGTGTCTTCAAAGATTTGTTTGTTTTATTTTTGCAATGGCACAATGTGTTTAATTGATTATGTTAGTTTGTGCCAATAGGCCATGCCCCAGTTGTAGAAAACCTGTATGTAATTCCAAAAATAAATGCATGTGTTTTATATAATAAATTTAATGAAGATTGGATTAAAGTTGTGGTAAAAAAAAAGAAAGTCTAAATACCGATAATATTTCCTTCCATGCCTCTGAATTTTGGCGATATTAGCAGAACACAGGTTGTTTTATGAATGGCCAGTTGGTGGATATCCACCTTCCTGACTTTTTCCAAAAACTTTAAAGTAGTTTTAAATAACAAACAGACAGGCAGGACTGAAAACATGAAGTCCTGGATGGAAGTTAAATGACGGAATGAAAACGGAAGTAATAATAAAATATTGTCATGAAAAAGTGACAAATGAAAAACATTTTTTAACAGTGAAAAGTAATTTCAATTTAGTTGCCATGGCATAGATAGGATTACTGAATATACACTTCCCTATCACTGCCCCACTTTTACTAATCCTGCTTTTTCTCACTCTGTCTATATAAAGCCTTTCTATTATTAGACATACTTTCCATTGGTAAATACTTTATTATGTAACTGAGTCTATAAAAAGCATTTCTATTATTAAAGTCATCTTTGTGTACTGCATGGATGAAATAAGTGCAAAAGGAAAATGTATATGTTGTAAATGCTGCGAACATATGGTTTTTTATGTAAAGTCTTTAAAATGTTGCCCTATGAGCAGGCTTTTCCTTAAGTCTGTTATTCAACAGTAGGCTATTGAGTACTTCTTTAGTATCTGTCACTTTCAGTTACATGCACATGGGTTACAGTAAACAGTGAAATAATAAAACATCTAATGCCAAGTTTTAAAGGTGCTAGTGTGAGAAAGTATAGTTCTGTTTTTCTACATTCAGCTCATGCTGCATGTTATGATATATACATGTGTATGTGTGCTGCTATGACATTGCAGTCTTTAAAATGATTCATTTGTATTTATACTTAAAACATTAAGCACTTTCATTGGCAACATTATTTAAGTTTTGGCAGTTGCACTACAGGCATGTTCAAAAGTGTTTGCATAATACAGGAGCTCCATCTAGAGACAGAAACGTGTTTGCCGGTTCTTGTGGGCACATTCAACACCGCTATGTGACAAAATAACAATTATTCCAGCAGTGTGGTAATCAAGATACTGTAGTCCTTGACTTCATCCCACAACTTGCTTATTGTCTCATTCATTTTAAACTATGAAGATAAACACTGATCACGCTGTATTTAAGTGAAAGGGAGGTCTGCTAGGTTTGGTCTGTTTTTCACCGCAACACATGGACATTTTTATGAAGTAGTGAGTAAGTACAGATGCAGATATGGATGGTACTTGGGTCAGATAGGTCAGAGACCTAACCCTAACCGTTTGAAACAGCAGATATTTAGATTTTTTTAACTATAACTTAAAGCAGCACATTAGTTTGACATAATACAGTAAATTTCAAATTGTTAACAAACACACCCATGGTAAACCCACACATGTGTGTCTAATGATTTCAGTTACTTAGATTTCTTCTCAGCCTGTACAGACTGCCTTTGACTGACATCTGTCCCCTGTTAGCATTATTGCATATGTCAAGTTAGATTACACCTTTATTATTCTTTTTAATATACCATAGTTCCATGAAAAACACCTGTTGGTTTATGTGTGCAGGGCCTTTAAAATGTTCTGTATTAAGTGTAATGGGGAAGGTTTCGTAGCTATAAAGACCTTGTTACAATTGTGAATGTAAATGTAACCTGCTTTTACATGATAAAAACATACCATTTGTAGCCATAATATCCATCCATCCATCGTCAACTGCTTATCTGCGTACAGGGTCGCAGGGGGCTGGAGTCAGTCCCAGCTTATATTGGGCAAAAGGCGGGGTACACCCTGGACAGGTCACCAGTCCATCGCAGGGCTGTATCCATAATATCTGTTACAAAAACAATATTATTAGAGAACAAGTCGGGTTAGAATTTTGACTTCCAGTTTCATGTAATTACTCTACATTTCCACAAGGTGAAGTTGTGAGGCTATAAACAGGGGGACATTCATGAGGAAAACAATTTGGGGGAAAATAAGGCCTGTTAATGGGACTTAAACAACAACAAGTCTCAAAACATTTCTCATCCCTCATTTTACAATTTAAAGGCATTTCACTTCCTGCTTAATTGAAAAGCCATTTAAAAAACGATACCTGTGACTTTTTAATCATCAAGCACAATCTTAATTTCATGTTTACAACTGAAACTTGGTTGCACCAAGATAACAGTGCAGTTGTTGTTATCAAGTCTACCCCTCCCAACTTCAGCTTTATGAGCGAAGCTATAGTGCATTAGAAAGGAGGAGAAGCTGCCATTTTGTTTAATGATTCCCTCCAATGCAAGAAGATGTCTTATGGAAATGATGCGTCTTTTGAATATGTGGCTCTTCAGTTTGACTGTGCAGTTATTTCTGGTGATTTTAACATCAGTGTTGACAAACGTAGGACAAAGGGTCCAACAAAGTGTGTTGTGCCTCGGTCAATGAGCTTGTAGATCATTTAAATTCTAAAATTAGAAATGTTATTGATGCCATTGCACCCATTAAGGTAAAGACGGTCTCTAGTAAGAAAAGATCTCCATGGAGAAATTCCGTGCTGGTAAGAATAGAAAAAATAGGTGTGCAGGTGAATGCAAGTGGTGAAAAGCAAATCTCCATGGTCATTATGAAATCTATAAAGAGAGACTTTGCATTTATTATTTAGAACTGAGAAATGCAAGACGGTCCTTCTTCTCTGACAGCATCACCAAAAATACTAATAATGCACGTGCCCTGTCTGCTACTGTACCTATGAACTTCTATCTACCAGGACTTACAATAAATTTGCCTCCTTCTTCACTGACAGGTATTTCATGCCTCCCTATCAAGTACAAGGTATGGGTTGTTCCTGTGTCTACTTAAAACCAATTCAAATAGCATGACACAATTTGATACTGTCAACCATAAAAGCTTGGAGGGCTGCCTCAATATTCTGCCAACAGGCTTTTTCAGAAATGTTTTCAATTGCATGGCCTCAGTGATACAAATTGGCAACATGACTCTCAGGTTTCTTCCTACAGGCCTGAAAACTTTAATTAGTCATTAAGCCACTCTTAAAAAACAACAATCTAGACATGTTACTAATGAGCAATTAAATGCTTATATCAAACCTTCTGTTTTTAAGTAAAATAATTGAAAAAGCTGTTTAACACTAACTGACAACTAAACAACTGGCACTTAACAACTGTTTTGATATCTTCCAGTCAGTCTTTCGACCACCACCTAACAGCCCCACTTTCCATTTACTTTGCATAGGTTGAACTACCAAACAGTACACTGTAAATAATAAATAATTAGTTAGAAGTAGCTCCAACTACAACGGTGGAAAGCTGCTCACACACTTATGCATCAGTCCAATAATAAAATATATAATAGGAAACACTGACCAGAGACATTCTGCTCCATAATACGTTGGAGCAGCAAGTTTATCTTGCTGCTCCAAGTACTTACTTGGTAATACTTGTGTGCTATTAACTAAGTAAATTTTACTGGAGTATTTCTCACATGGTGGTATTGTTACTATTACTTAAGTAAATTACTTGTTTACTTCTTCCAGCACTGATTTGAGATGAAATCATATGGATGCCAGTATCAGCCCCAAAATCCATATTTTTTGCACACGTGCTTTTAATGCCATGCCATGTCAAAATGTCCACTGTGAAAAAGACCCATACTGGACTATTTAGCTATGCCTAATTTATTAGTTAGTGTATAATGTGTACTACATAAAACACAAAACAACCACTTAGTGATCTATTTTGCTACAGAGCTGGATAATAAAACATTGTTTTTCTGATTTGAAGTGACAAATAAATACATAAAATGATGGCTAAGGTTGTATTTGGAGTTGCTATCACAGACTGTAATGTTGCAATACCGTCAAATATCTGGCAGTGAGGTGAGAGGTTTGTAAACACTGCACATCCTGGACTCTACCAACGCCCGCGGGGCAGTGAGCTCACGTTGACGGCTACATCTCCACTTTAAAGCTTTACGAGGAGAAACTGGTTTATTTTTGCTCCGGGCAAGACTTTAGAGCTACATTTTGCGTGTATTGACTTTTTGACGACGGTTTGAAGGGACAAACATCTCCTTTGCTGTATAAAACATCCCCACCCCACCCCTTCTCTATCAGGAAGTGAGCTGCTCGTATGCTTTCAGCTCTGAATCAGCTGAGTTTGAGGATCCCGCCCCGTAATGGCTATCACCGCTGGTAGTCTAGGGATGTTTAGTGACATGCTCATCCTCAGGACACATTGCAGGGTTGCCACCTCTTTTTCTTTTGAGCGACTCCAGTGTGAAATATGCACCATGAGGACCGGGCTGTCGTTTCTTTGAGTCACACTGCTTTTGAAGCGGGTGTGCTCTGGCGCATCTTGGGCTTGTTTCGCAGTTGGTGAGTCATTGATGCACCTGATATAGCTAGCTAATTTTGTTTACGGTGGTTGTGTTTGCTCAAATGGTAATTGCTGTCTTCTTAAAACCAGAGGACTGTGATTTCTTTTGACACTTTAAAAACCATACTGTTTAAATATTACGTTAATGTTACGTTTTTAATGGCTAGCAAGGTATCTTCGAATTTTGCCTAGTTGAATTTTGTATTGACTAAATGTTATTAAGCTAGCTGTATGTATTTGACTCACGTGTCTGTAAAAGTACCTTGCTTGTTTTCTAGTCTTGGGGACAGTGACATAACGATGCAGTCTGTGGTCGTGCAGTTACATAATATACTCAGCGGCAGGCACTTCTGATGCCACAGGCCAAAAGCTGCAGCAGCCAACTGTCAGTTGGCCACAGTTTATGCTGTATGCTTTCTAATCTGCCATCTCACAGCTTCAGCACCGTCACATATAGACCGCAGTGATGGTGGCGTCAGGTGACACAGTCCATAGCGGGGCTTAGTGTGCCATAGTGCGTGTTTACTGTCCACCCTCAAAGCACACACTTGCCCAACAGCAGCCTGCCTGAATTGCATGGTTTTATCGCACTTGCTGTTTTTGCTGACACATAAAATGAGGAAGTACTTATAGATCTGCTTGGCCTACACGATTATCTCGCTGTCGCCTGTGATTACGCTGGGTTTTTAGGATCCTCATTTGCTTGAAGGTTGCACACAGATAAAGTAGACTCTTTGCAGGAAGAGTTATGGCCCATCTAATGAGATCCATCTGAGCAGGTTCTGTGTAGAATAGCATCACCTTTATGTTTACACATTATCTAACCACTCATAATTTTAATATCAGTGGGAAAAAGTTTAATCCACTGGTGACAGGCCCAAAGCCAGGATTTCACAAATTCTGCAGTCACGAGTCCTGCATGTGGCTTTTATGGATTAGAAGTTACTTGATGTCAATAGTCTTGTCCGGTTAGAGATGACTAACCACTTGCTATGCATTTTAACCATTTGATCATTTACAGACACATGCTATAAAAATGGATATGTGTAAGAAGGGGCAACAGGTGTTAATGGGTGCATATATTGCATTTTCTTTCTGTCGTACACAAAAAAAAGATGATGGTAATGCACACTGTTACCAAACCAACAGAAGCTGCATATTGCAACAGTTTGCTAAAACTGCCAAATAACAGTAAAGGCAAATGCATCCTAAATAAAGTAGTCAGAGTGTGATTGATATTATCGGACAGGCCAGTATTAGCTGCCAAGTTTAGCTTATTGTAGATATAGGCCTTTTGGTATTGGTCTGCGCTCTATTTGAGTGATCATAAACCCATTTAATATTACAATACAGGCTTCCACAGCCCACATGTTTCATGCAATGTTTATTATAGTGTAATTTTACGAAATTAAAAAATTTCATCTATCTGCTGAATCTTTGTTATATTTGAGTTGTTGTTCATAGTTTGTACTGATACTGATAGATTTCCAGTGATTCACTGTGTGAAATGTGTTATAATATTTTCACTGACGAGGTGTAACTGCTGCCGGTGTTATGAGAGGAGGTGATATGAGAAATAATCTTGACTCTCATACCTCTTCATCGCTTGAACACTTAGCTCACTCTTTTTACAAGTTATCTCTCCAGTTTTCTTTTATTCACTGACTGTCTTACATTCCTGCTTTTTGTTTTCCACAAGAAATAAACTCGCCTCTTCTTCTGTCTCATTCCAGAGGGTGAAGATCTGGGATCTACATTTATTTATTACTTGTGTAGTTGCAAATAATCAATATTGCCCACCGCAAGCTTAAAGAGACTAAAGTGATGTCTTCCAATATATGTATTATTATGTTGAATGAGGAACAAAAAAACACACCTTGTATTCAGTCTTTTTTAAAGATATTAACCAGAGTTCATCAGCAAATTTTCACATTTTCTAAACTTAAATAAGTAAATGGTATTTGTATTTTACAAATAACTCAAAAGATAAATCGGTAATTGAATTTACTTTGATTATTTTTGTGTCAATAGGCTGATCGTTTCACCACTAATACTGAGTCGCTCTGAGTACATGTTGTTGAGTTGGTCCACGATGGTAAAGCCCCTCTCAGCTCAGGCACACGGAGTCCAGATGTCTGTGCTCCTCTAATCCTGCCCTCCTTCTGCCCCGACCCATCTCTCTGTTTAGCTTTATTCAAATTCACTACGTGTGCGCGCACACATACACACACACACACACACACATACCACTGCTTTTGGCATGTGCTTGAAAGTAACAGATCATACAGTAGATTTAACAGTTGGGTAGTTTGTTGTGGGTTTTTGTCCTGTGTAGACTAAAATAAAATTGTTTTCCTATTTCAGTTCTTCCCCAGGACCTTTTTTTAAAGCTACGAGTCAATATTTATGTTGATAATTAAAAGATCAAATGACTACATTTAATGTGAAATTGGCAGCAGAGAATTATTACCCAACTCTGTATTTCCCCTCAGCTCTACAGAGCTTGTCAGCATCTTTCGGCTCATTTGGTTTTATGGCCTGAAGCTTTACTGTGTGGTTCAGTCTGACCGCTCTAATCAACCGAGCAGGCCGTTGTTTTCTGCTAGCTGGCCAGCATTCAATGTGTAGACGAGAGAAACAAACTCTTTCCCTCTGTGTGTTTGTGCCCACTCCTAACTTGTTTTCTCTGGTGCATGCAAGACCACACAGTTTGTGTTAGACCGACTCCTCCCTCCTCAGACTGAGACACAGGTCAATCAGACAAGCGCTGACCAGCCGTGAATGAGTGCGTTTGTCTCCATAGCCTCCGGGCTTGTATATGATAGTAGACAGAGCAAATTGGCTAATTGTAGTTGCTATAAACGAAGCCTCAGAGGCAGAAGGTTGTCCGACAGGTTGCAGACGGACTAAACCCAAATTCTTTGCTTCTTTTTCAGAAATATTGTTCTGAACATGCTGGGATCAGACTGATGCATCATGGATCCTGAGGAATTAGAACTACAGAATGACTACCGATACCGTAGCTATGCAGCTGTCATTGAGAAGGCGCTGCGAAACTTTGAGTCTTCGAGTGAGTGGGCAGATCTCATCTCCTGCCTTGGCAAGCTCAATAAGGTATGGTATGATGCACAGAGTAGACTTATGTTGCCAGAGAAATACTGTACCTGTTAATATATTTATCTGGATATCTCAGTAGGTGCTGCTTATGCTCATAATATGAAACTGTATGAACTGCGTGTTTCAACAGCTGCTTTGTGTGTTTCACTTCTCTGTACTTTGGGGGAAGTTCTTGTTTCTTAGTGAGACTATGTTATAAAGCCATACTACTAGAGTCTTGTGGCTATTGAAGCCTTGCTTAATATGTAAACTTTTTGGTCAATGACAACCCATTTTTTTTTTCTTTTTCCATCTCTTTCTTTCAGGCCCTACAGAGTAACCTTCGCTACTCCCTCTTGCCTAAGAGACTGATCATAGGGAAGCGTCTCGCCCAGTGCCTGCACCCGGCTCTGCCGAGCGGAGTACACCTCAAGGCTCTGGAGACCTACGAGGTCATTTTCAAAATCATCGGAACAAAATGGCTGGCCAAAGATCTGTTCATATACAGGTGAAGAAACTGGCCTAAATCTTACACTGCTTCAAGGAGGGCTGCTGGCCTGATTATATGTGCAGCTTTTAATGAAATAACTTATCTTGTTTCCAGCTCAGGATTGTTCCCACTGTTGGGCCATGCAGCCATGGCAGTGAAGCCTGTGCTGCTGACACTGTACGAGCGTTACTATCTCCCGCTGCAGAGGGCTTTGCTGCCCAGTCTTCAGGCGTTCATAACAGGACTACTGCCGGGCCTGGAGGAAGGACTGGAGGTTTACGACAGGTACATAGCATTACAACAGCGTTTGCTAAAAACCACAGTGCCCAGCTGTTTTAGGAACCTTTCCCTTATTTTTTTTTATTTAATTAAGTAGTGACTCATTACAGAAGGAATAAATGGGCTTTTTCGTAACAGTATAATTATTTACCAATAGTACAGCAAAAAAGAGGAATTGTAGCTCTGTATGAGGTGCGGGACTGATTCAGCTGCTGTGTTGCCCCTGCAGTGGATGCATAACCAAGGGTATTCTAATCCTGGAACTAAACATTATTTCTGCACATACTGATCCATCACAATAGAACAGGTTATATCACACTTTGCCTTGTTCTTTTTTCTCACTCAGATATGTGAACATTTCAGTTTGAGTTTCTCCATGATCTGTCAACTTCACTGTTCATGCTCCACTAATTTACACAGTAGTGCACATAGACAGGAGAGTCCATGAAAAAGTATATCAGTAAGTTCTAAACCAGTGACCAAGGTATCCAAAAAAAGAAGACACAGCTGAACATGAGTTTGGATTTAAAACTTTCTGTGAGTAAGCAGCTAATATGCTGACAAGGTAAGTTTTTGGTGGGTCACTTGACCCCTTTAGGATTGCATACTGCCTAAACTGTACTTCAACACTGAAACAGTGGACGATTTGGAACAGAATTGATTGGTATGACGTCACTAATCACAAGGGCGGCCTGCTACTCAGAAATATTGATTTATTTAGGGGGTGTATTGAACACATGTCAATGAGTTTATCTCCATGTTGCCCTCTCTCTCTGTCCAGGACTGATGTGTTGCTGCTCAAGTTGTCACTGCTGGTGGGTCAGCAGGTCTTCTATGGCACCCTGTGGGGCAGTATGCTGGTCAGCCCCATGGTGCGACTACCCGCCTCGGTCTTTATAGTCACACATTTTTGACCGCATGGCGTCCCTGCACCAGCAAACACACATGCTAGGCTACGACCATCGGCTGGTGGTGAGTGTCTGTGTTTGCCTTACTGCACACATGTGGTGTGAAGCACATTTAATGATGAAGATCTGTTTATTATGTGGAATATTTTTTTTTATTGTGGATATATTTCTGTCATGTTTCAGTTTAGTTCTACAGTCCACTCCATCACCATCTTTTGTCATGTGTCTTCTTGGCTTCTGTCTGTCTTCAGGTGAAGTCGGTGTGTCTTTCTCTGCAAGATTCAAATGTCCTGGTGCAGAGGAACATGCTTGAAATTCTGCTCTACTTTTTCCCCTTTGCTAAATGCCTGGTAGGTACACACATAAACACTCTCACTCCCTGTTTTTCTGGATAACATCTGTGGTTTTAAGTCATTTGATTAAAGTGCCTCTTCATTTCTACTCCTGAAATCACATGTCCTTCGGATTCCCATAACATCATTAGATTGAGGTTATTTAGGGGGAATAAACAGGAATTACCCTGAAATATGTTAATTTATGCTGTACCATGTGATGGCTGTCACTGCTGTTGTCAGCGTTCCAATATTTTCTTTTATTTATTCTGAACAAACTGCTTTTGCTGCCACTTGGAAATATTGTATCTTACTTTTGTGAGTTGCTACCTCTTTACCTTCTTTTCCATTGAAAATAGGGACTTTCCTGTCATTTCGCTCCCATCCTTTCCTTCTGTTCCATGTCCAACTGTTACTCTGTGTGTTGTTGGTTTAGGACCCAGCGGAGGGCAGTATTGCTGTGAGTGTCGAAGACATGATCACAGTGGTGTCTGCAGCCTCACTTACGCTGCTCCGCAGAGACATGTCCCTCAACAGACGCCTCTACGCCTGGCTCCTAGGTGCTGATTATTAAAATATACTTCACTGATGAATTGCCTACTCAGTTTCTCAGTTAACTCGCTATTATTTGCCTTTGTGTATGTGTTTTCAGGGCTAGACATAAAAGGAGGAATGGTGACACCACACCCAACCTTCTCCACTACCACAGAGGAACATACATCCTTCTACTTCAGCACCTACTCTAGAGATTTCCTCGTGCAGGTAATTCGTGGTTATACAGAAATTTATGTGTGGAACTATTTCTTGGCCGGGAGCAGTAACTTATCTTTTTATCACAGTGAGGTTCCCAGGCCAGGCCAAAAAATGTTTTGAACAGACAGTATGTCAGCGAGTACAGTAAATGAGAGGAAGCTTATGTCTAATGTCACACCTTGGTCAGGTGTACAGCGTACCAGTTTTTGTTTGCCACGTGTCTCTTCTGACCTGTTTGTTTCTGTGGCTTCAGGCTCTGATAAACATCCTCAAACAGAAGAGCGACCCAGATAATGTGACTGGATGCCTCAGGCCGTTTCGCATCATCATCAGTTTGCTGGATAAACCGGAGATAGGTAGGCAGCACTGAGCAACACAGTACACAAACACTTCAAAATGTTGAATTACTTGATTTTAAAAAATTGGCTCACTGAAAACAGCTTTTAAAAGCTTTCACAAACACAGAAAACTCTTCCGTGATTGTGATCGCATTGCTCACAAATCATTTTTCCGGTTCGCACATATATATTTTTAGGGGTGTACTCCTTTAACATTATCAAAGGACAAACCTAAAGCCCTGCCACCGCTTTTTGTTTATGACTTCATTTTACTCTAAGCACGTTTTACTTTGATAATGACATTGTTTCCACTCAGGTCCAGTGGTCTTGAGCAGTGTGTTGTTGGAGGTGATCCGAGCCTTCTACAGCCACTGTCGAGAGATGCTGGGGGAGGAAATCATCACCAGTTCAGAGCTCTCAGGCAACCAGCTAGCCAGGTGAGCGTGACAGACGATATGACAGATGCAAGTTCACTGTTGAATGGATACATATTTAACTGTACTGAAAAATTGCAACTGACAAATGGAACACAAAAACAGATGATGCTTTTCTTATGTTTTCTTAAACAGTAAGATAAAAGGGAATAAGAATGCATCAGAGATCATAAAGACGGTGAATATGCTTGTGAGCTCCATCAACAGTGAATACCTGTGGGAGTACATGACCCGGCGCTTCTGCACTTCTCTCAGGTATGGCGGGATGATGATGACATGGAATTCTTAAAGAGGTGGTATTATGCTTTTTGGCTTTTCCCCTCTCCTTTATTGAGTTATATCTCTTTTTTGCGCATGTAATAGGTTTGCAAAGTGAAAAAGCCCAAAGTCCAGCCCAAAAGGAGTTCCCATCTCCCACAGAAAACACCGCTCTGAACTGCTTGAAAACAGCTCGTTTGTAGTCCAGCCTTTTCCTTTTGTTCACTGTGACGTCATAATGCTCGCCTAGCAACTAGTCCGACACGCCCTCAAAAATACAGGTGGAAAAACACACCGAGCTGCAGCACACAGTGACAAGACGTCCGCCTGCTGCATCTCCTCTCTCTTCCAAACACTAGCTACCGTCCAGGCATAAAGTTGTTACTGTGATGTAGAGACCGAGCTCAGGTATAACTTTATGGATGAAAGATACATTTTTTACAGATTAATAACTCACCACTCTGAAACTGTTGCTCCAGTCTATGTTGCCAAGGTGGTTAGGGGATATACAGCTGATCTGAAGCAGTGTTTACTGGCTTCTCACAACCTGCCCTACTCTGCTTCTGATTGGCTAGTAGTCCTTAACTAGGAACTGTGCATGTGCAACTCCCAACAAAGATCTTGGAGAGGTAAGATGCATCACTCCATAGCTAAAATGAAGCATTAAACAGGGTGAAAAGAGGAGCTGCAGTAATGTGCAGTATGAAAAAATATATATATATGGCTTTTGAAAATTAAACCTTGTAAACCTGTTCTAGTGCAACCCCTAAATAAGAAGTTATCAAAAGTTGACTAAACATCCCATCAACTCAGAAAAATGCAAGATTACATGGAAAAGTCAGCATTTACGCATTATACAGTATTACAGCATTACCAATGACTTTTAAAAACCAATGCCTGAATTCAATAATTAATAAATAATTTTTCCTTTGCAAAATAAAAATCACTGTTTATTTCTCTGTCTTTATAGTGAAAAAGATGACCCACCAACACCTCCTCAGCAGGACCGCAGTCACCCTGCCCCGTCTGTCACCGAAATGTCCAATCTCATAATTTTCCTGCTTGACGTTCTTCCTCTGGTAAACAACTTGCACACTGGTGCACCATTAGATCCCTCCCTTGTGAAACAAAGTTGCTGCAGTAAAACTTAGACTGGAAGGGGCATCTTTTTTTGACACAGGCCCAGAACAAATATTTGTTAATGATTCAAAAAAATATTTGATTTGCCTGAAAACCAGAATGTTGGAGTTTGACGTTTTGGCAAACAAAAACTACAAATTTAGATACATTGGTATTATTTTGACAAAGTAGAGACAATCGTTTTCCTTTGGTTGATCTTTTTTGCATCCCATTGGTACTTGGTTACAGTGTACAAATATTGACAGTTACTCAGCATTAGTAGACCGAAGTCTGACTCATAAACACACACCTAAAGAAATTTCTACACAAAAACAGTGTGGTTTTTTTCCTCACAGGAACTCTATGCTGACATCCAGTCCCAGCTCCTCCCTGAGATGCTGGGCACCATGTTGCGGACGCTGCGCAGCCACATGGACTCTGTTAGCCTGGAAGATGTCACACAGAGTCTACGTGCCTGCTTCAAGGTCTTGAGTAAGATCCAGATGCCTGTGGCCTATATGGACGTTGAGGAAGGGGCACACGCAGCGGACGTGGAGTTACAGTCGCCAGAGGAGGAAAGCAAACCGACCCAGGTTAGACATTTGAAAGTCCATGCCAATGTGGTTTTTAACAAGAAATTTTTTATATGTGACTTTGCCTCATTATATCAATAATACTCTATCTAGGATATGGAGAAGGAGGAAAAGACAGACGGTGGTGTTGGTCAGGTTAATGGTCACCATGGAGATGAAGAGCTGAACGGAGATAGTAGAGATGAGGCAGATCCTGCAAATGGTGTTTACCCAACACTCAGGTCTGAAGACAGTGGATTGGGCATCAGCGCCTCACCGTCGGAGCAGCACCTCCCCCCAGGGATGGCAGCTGAGGGAAATGCAATTTGTAAAGAAAGCGAGAGAGTGTGGAGGAGTGGAGGCAGTGTAGACACCATGACCCAGTGTCTGCAGGACATCCTGGCCTTCATAACCACAAGGTAAACTATTGAGCCATTATCATATTAGCTGCATCCTAGGTGGACCTCTTTTATCAACTATGCTATCACTAAATACTTTCATTCCTTCTGTGTTTCAGATACTTGCTAGTGCAAGTGGAGGATGTCAGGGAACCAGAGGAAGAACCCCAGCCAGATGTAACTGCTGCCTCTGTGGAACAGAAGACTTTGATGCAGAGCATAGGGGGACAGGAAATTAAAGACAAACTGACTGAACTGTTTACTCCAAACAAACTTAAACCCCGCACTGCACCTGACGCCCAGCTCTCAGCATCCCCCACGGAGAAGAAAAAGGAACGTGGGCATTCGGGGTGTCTGGACTGGGCGACTTGCTACATGCCCCGGAGCAGGGCAGAGATCTCTGAGGCCTGTCGACAGGCCTTCACCGCCACCTGCAACCTGCTGCTTGAGTGCACCACCTTCCCTGTCTACTTAAGTGAAGAGGAGGCTGTGTCTCTCCACACAGACATGTTTGGTCACACAGGTCAGCAGCAGTTCCAGCTAAGTATAAACAAATACATTGAGACCACCTTCTCAGCTACATGACTTTGAAGAAACAAATGAAAAACTGGTTAAGCAAAGGTCAAGTTTCCTTATCCTGACCTTTTAGTGTAGGTCAAGCTCTAAAACATTGGAATCCTCTCTGCCTGGTAAACACTCTGAGATAAGCCAGATGACATCAGTAGGTTTATTTTCGCAGATTTTAAAAAGCTTCTTCCAGAGCGACAGAAGACATTATACAACGGTTTTTACATGATGAGTAGTACTCCTTGTGATGAGGTAACTGATCTTAATGTGTCAAATTGCTGTGGTGCCCCTTTTATCTACAAATACATAATAAAAACATATTTGTTTTCCATAGGCAGGGATGTGGAAAGCCTACCAGTGTGGTTGAGGTCCTTGATGACCCTGTGCTGCCTGTCCAGGGACTACAACATCCAGCACACAGCAGTGGCCTCCCTGTTGGAACTCATCAACCACTCCCAGTCGTTAGCACTGGTCATACAGGACAAGCACAGACGCTACCAGTCATCTGACTCCAACCCTCTGAGTGGGCAGTTGCAGATGGTCACTGTGCCACCCATCTACCCTGCTCTGCTTCATGCCATAGAGCAGGGCACAGATTTCTACCAGGTTAGGTTATAAATTAGAAAATGTTGGTGTAACTTAAAGCTGTAGTATAAATGTGGTATATTAAGATTTTGCAATGTTTTTGCTGTGACCCAGAGGGTGTCCCAAGTACTATGGAGCCAGCTGGACACAGAGCGGAGAGAGCAGCACATTTCCTGCGTGGAGCTCTTCTACAGGCTTCACTGTTTGGCTCCTTCAGCGTTCATCTGTGAAGACATCATCTGCCAGGCGCTATTGCACAAAGACAAGGTGAATATACCTGAACACGTGCTGAACCACAATTTGTTCACACACATTAAAATCTTCTGGATGTGTCGGTTGAACTGGGACACACAAACACACCTCTACCAGGAAATGTTATGAGTTGAGCAAAAAAAAAGGTTTGCATTGTGTTTGTTTGCCCCAGGCTGTTAGGCTGGAAGCACTGCACCGCTTCACAATTCTATGGCACCTGACCCGGGAGGTCCAGACCAACAGGAGCATGTCTCTCAATCGCTCCTTCGACCGGTTAGTACATTTTTGAAAAGCAGTGAGGAGTTGGTGTCCTTTATTTAGTAAATCTGACTGTTAAATGTATGTCTCTCAGGTCTCTGTGTGTTGTGGTGGACAGTCTGAGCTGCACAGATGGCTCAATAAGTGCAGCAGCTCAGTGCTGGCTGGTCAGGGCTCTTTCCCTCAACGATGTGATTCGGATCCTGGAGCCTATTCTGTTTTTGCTGCTTCACCCCTCCACTCAGCGCTGCTCCATTCAGAGCATCAAACAAAATCTCACTGCTGGTAAGTGCACTTTGTCAGCGTGTGTTGTAAACAGTACTTTATGTTGCGGAAGTGAATACAATTTAATTTGGAGGACCGTTGGCTTGGCTATATATGTGTGTGTTTTGTTTCTCAAAGGTAATCTGAAGGTTCTAAGCAGCAGAAGTCGAAGCTCCACCAAAACTTCTGGGACATCTGGGGATGCCATGGCGACAGAGGTCACCACCTTAAATCTCATGAACATTGTGGACCGGGAATCCCTGTGGGCAGAGTTGGACAGTGGCCCGGAGTTGGCAAAACCACCGGAAACGTTAGTGTTATCTAGGAGTGAGAGTGAAGAGACAGAGGAGGAGGAGGAGGAGAGAGCGCAAGAGGATGAGGAGGAGGAAGAGGAAGCCGAAAGTGAACACACGGAGTCAGCTGACACCAGTGGTGCCCAGGTATCCACTGAGAACTCCAGCTCAGGCTCTGTGCCTTACCCGGGCATTGAGGAAGGAGGTGTGGTCAACGGCCTGCGTAGGGCAGAGTCCGAGCACACACAGGCATCTGATTCACTGTCAAGTGAGGATGAGGAGGATTTAGAGCTAGAGGCCATGGCCAGGTCTCGTCTGTTAAAACGGGAGCGTGAGAAGAGAGAGGCCATCGACTCTCTGTTCCGCCATGTGCTGCTGTATCCTATGGCGGGCGGCTGGCGCCATCTCCTTCAAGGCTTGGCACTGCTGGACAGCCTGCTGAGGAGCAGTGCTGAGTGCCCTCTGGTGGAGTCCCTCTCCTACACCTCTCTGGACACGAGCTCTGCTGCACATTTAAACTTGGTCTCCAACCTTCTTCAACGGCACCAACAGGCTCAGGATGGTCACGGCTTCTACGGCTGCATGCTTTCCCCTTCGTCCTCCCCCTCTGTGCCCCCATCCCTGCTCATTGAACTGCTGGTGTCCCTGTGTCTGCGATTCCTGCGCTCTCAATACCCTTCCTATCTAAGTCTGGGCCATCTTGACCTCCAGGGGAACAGGGAAGTGCAGGTGAAGAGCGTGGAGGTGCTGACCCGGATGGTGAACCAGCTTGGTTGCATGGCACGGAGACAAGAGGGCAATGAAGCCAGTATGGAGCCCATCCGCAGACTCCTCACAGGATGTAAAGTGCAGCAATATGCTCTGCTTACACTTTCTGCCTCCATGTATGTCAGCCAGAGGGGAACAGACAAGGGACCACCCAAGGGTGTGGAGCTGCTGGATGAACAGGGAGGCCTGTCAGAGGAGAGTCTAGTGAATCTTGGAGCAGGAGGGGGTCAGGAACAGTACCCCTTACAAATGGAATTACTAAAACTCCTCCATGCTCTAATAGTCCTGGAGTACCATGTGTGGCCTGGTGGGGCTGTCTCAGCAGCTGGGTCAGGTGGAGCATCTGGCCAGCCCACGGAGCCTCGTGAATCCCCAACTGCCAGCACCCCCCTTGCTCGTGAGTGGCAAACTGCAGTTCTTTTTCAGCAGTCCATCAAGGCAGCCCAGTACGTCCAAAGCCACCCCATCACAGCCCAAGGAATGTTTGTTTCAGCCGCGGCCAGGGCTCTGCAGCCACAGTACGGCTATGCCATGCACCCCCACTGGGTGTCACTGCTGTGCTCCTCTCTGCCATACTTGGGTCGGTCATTAGGCATCATTGTGGCTCCACTCATCAGTCAGATCTGCAGGAACTTGGATGAGCTGGTCAAGCTTTACGAGCATGACGGAGGAAAGATAAGTCAAAGGTACACTGAGCAACGCTGAAAACGCAGCTTTGTACACTGATGATTTGCCAGCTTTAGGTTTGTCCTTTTTTAATGTTTAGGGTTGCCATTAAGGTCGCTCTCCTAACATTAAAGGTTTTGGTCTCAAGTAAACAAATGATAAAAACCCATATGAAAAAGTAAACAAAAAAAAGAAAACAAAGTCATGGAAGAATAGTTTCCACTTTGCAAGTATAATATAGACAGAACAAAGACACACTGCTTAGTTCATCAAAAATATACACTGAGAACATCATTGTGGTTAAAATGAAATGTTTGATACATGTTTCTGTCTTCTGATCAGCCTGAGTGGGAGGAGAGAGAACATTGCCCCTGACTACCCTCTGACCCTGCTCGAAGGCCTGACCGCTATTACACACTATTGTCTGTTGGACAACAAGAGGGTGAGGAATAACACACACACACACAGGTAATTTACCTCTTACATCCATGAGAATGTAGATGCCCATGTTGCTCTCTCATTCTCTCTTTCAGTCCTTGGTCGCCTGCGATCCTGTGGATGTCCGTAATGCACGCAATGCTGTGATCGAAGCACTACCGCACATGCTCAGTAGTATGGCATTGTTATGGGGTGTGGTCATGAGGGAGGAGTTTCAAAGGCGGGCATCTGACTCTGCCCAGAGCAGCAGACACACTTCTACCTCTGTCTACTTTAAAAGTACCAAGGTGTGTGTTGCGTACATGCATATTTTCTGCATTTCTTTAGGCGAGCGCCATTGTATTTAACGACAGATCTGTGGCATTTATGTTGTATGTGTTCTGTTGATCCTGTAATATGTGTGTATGTATCACTCATAATCCTCCATGTATTATTATTATTATTATTATTATTATTATTATTATTATTATTATTATTATGAATTTTGATTATTATGGAAAATGTAATCTATTTACGGTGTGTGCATGTTCAGATCTTACGGCAGCGGATACTGGAGTTCCTGGTCCCTCTGACTGGGCAGTATGGAGTTCAGCTCATGGCTTCAGTGGGAGCAGTGTGGAGCAGTAGGAAGAGTAAAAGGAGACACAAAAACAAAGTAAGATCTGCAGTGTGTCTAGAAACAACAAGGACATACAAAGCCTTTAGGGTACTTGTTTGCAGCAAACTCTCCTGTCTTCTTTAGGTTTTACCTGTGGCCAGTGAGGCTCGTCTAACCATTGTGGATCTGGTGAAATCACTGAACACCTTGCACACAGATACTATCCTACACTTGATCAAGGAGGTGGTGAAAAAACCACATCAGATCAAAGGAGAACAGGTACACAAACATTCATACATGCACAAAATGTGCATGTTGGAAGTGTCTGAAGTGAATTTTTCATCATTTAGTAACATGTTGTACTTTTCCCTCCATCAGAGGTCAACTCTGGTAGACATCCCCATGTTACAGTTCAGCTACGCCTATGTCCAGAGGTAAGAAGGAAGTACAAAGTCCTGCCTTAAGTTTAAGACCATTCTACAACAGCTCACTTTTCTAATAATCTCTCATTTCTCTATGTAGTATTCCACCTCAGGCTCTGCAGGAAAACATGACTCCTCTCCTCAGTCTGCTACGGGAGTCTGTTCAGCTCAACCTGGCTCCGCCTGGGCACTTTTTACTGCTGGGGTCAGTTTTTACATATTCAGTACTTATTCCGTACTCTAATATGTGGTAGTTGTACTTGTATAGTACAGAATATGGTCCTACTTAAATTATGACATTGACAATGATTGGCCTGCTAGTTGTGTTTGTTGAAATTGTTAAACATGTTTCCTTGTAAATATTTGTCAATTGTTTGGGGGAGGGAAATATGATATTCATTAAAGGTTTCTGTCTTGCAGAATCCTCAATGACTTTGTCAATAGGCTCCCCAACCTGGACAATAAGAAGGACACTAGAGATCTGCAGGTATGATGCTGGTGTTATATTGCTATACATACAGTCCCCTCCAAAAGTATTGGAACGGTAAGGCAAATTCCTTTGTTTTTGTTATTCACTGAAGACATTTGGGTTTAAGAGTTCAGAATTTCAGCTTTTATGTCCTGGAATTCACATCTAGATGTGTTAAAGAGCTCAGGACATATCACCCTTTGTATTAGACCACAGCATTCTTAGGTGAGCAAAAGTAATGGAACAAATAATCTTAAAGTAAATAACATTTAATATTTGGTGGCATAACCCTTGCAATAACTGCCTCAAGCCTGCATGCGCTATTGGGTTAAGGTCAGGTGATTGACTTGGCCAGTCTAAAACTTTCCACTTTTTTCAACTGATGAAGTCCTTTGTTTTGTTGGCAGTGTGCTTTGGGTCATTGCCCTGCTGCATGATAAACTTCCTCCCGATTAGTTTCAATGTATTTCTCCATAAATTGGAAGACAAAATGTTTCTGTACACTTCTGAATTCATTCTGCTGCTACCATCATCAGTTACATCGTCAATAAATATTAATGAGCCTGTTCCAGAAGCAGCCATGCACACCCAAGCCATGACATCACCTCCACCATGCTTCACAGATGGGCTTGTATGGTTCGGATCATAAGCAGTTTCTTTCTTTCTCCACACTTTGGCCTTTCCATCACTTTGGTAGAGATTAATCTTGGCCTTATCAGTCCATAAGATTGTGGTCCAGAACTTTAGCGGCTCATCTCTGTACTTCTTTGCAAATTTCACTCTGGCCTTCTGATTCTTCCTGCTGATGAGTGGTTTGCATCTTGTGGTGTGGCCTCTATATTTCTGCTCTCTGAGTCTTCTTCCAACAGAGGATTGTGATACCTTCAACCCTGCACTGTGGAGGTCGTTGGTGATGTCACTTACTGATGTTTTGGGGGTTTTCTTCACAGCTCTCACGATATTTCTGTCATCAACTACTGTTGTTTTCCTTGGCCGACCTGTTTAACGTCTGTTGCTCAGTGCACCAGTAGTTTCTTTCTTTTTCAGGACAACCCAAATTGTTGTGCTTGCTATGCCCAATGTTTGTCCAATGGGTCTGGTCGATTTTCCGTCTTTTCTCAGCTTGACAATGGCATGCTTTTCTCCCATAAACAGCTCTCTGGTCTTCATGTTGGTTTATCCTCTTTAACAGGAAATGCAGTCTTTATAGGTTTGAACCAAGGATGAAAACTTAGACCAGTCATGCAGAACTATTTAATGTTTGGACAATCAACCTAAAAGGCAACACCTGGGCAACAAGAAACATCTGTCAGCCACATGTTCCAATAGTTTTGCTCATTTGAAAAATGGGTGGGTTCAAACAAAGGCTGGTATATCCTGAGTTGTTTAACACATCTAGATGTGAATACCGGAGGAGGGGACTGTATAACTGAGATGGCGAGCGAGTGCATGCAAGATAGTGTGGTGATATTCATTGTCACTTTATCGTGCAGGAGGTGACTCAGCGGATCCTCGAGGCAGTGGGTGGCATCGCAGGGTCATCATTGGAGCAGACCAGTTGGCTCAGCCGCAGTCTTGAGGTCAAAGTTCAGCCACAGGTGTGCCCTGAAGCAGACGAACCAGATGACGCCGACGTGGAGGGTGACCATTATGGTAACTTTAGAAACCTCCGGACAAATGCATGCATGCACAAAACTCACCTGCAATGCTTAGCCACTGGTTGAGAAAATTAACCCAGGAGGGTTAATTACCATGGTAACTGGGTACGGTTAACCGCACTATTATAGTCTCACAGCAAACACTGTCCAGCGTCTCCTAGATGCAGGCTCGCATGCGCAGAATGTAACGTGGGTTTGTTTGGGTCAATGACAACACAGCGGAGGACAATGTTGCGGAGTCACTCTGAAGTCTGGTCGTTTTTTTGTTTTTGTGAGAGCGCTGAGGGACACTTGAAAATGACCTTATAGTGAATGCAGGGTGAGTTAACTTTTTTAGCTTTGGTTTGTCTGTCTGAATTGCTAACAGCGTGTAAACTGAAGCTCTCAGTGTTGCTGCTCTTGTAAAAACACTACACGTTGTTCTGTTGCTGTGTGCGTCGTGTGTCTGCAGACTCCATTCGTCCACTGCACATGATAACACATTATGCAGTTTAGTCAACCAACCATCATATCTAGAAACGCTACAGACTGCTCTGTATTTATGTCGGTTTTTAGGCTCATTGCAGTTACTATCACTGTCTTCTAAAGACTTATTTGTTTCCATGTAATTGTCCATATAAAATCTTGATAATGCACACTTAGATGATTTTCATATGTTTACAAAAGGTATTTGCTGTCATTTTATTTTTTATGCAAACAAAATGGCAATTGTATTGGTAGTTTTCAATATAAAACTTGCTGAAATGGTTTCAGTGTGTGTATCAGTACATTTTGATATTTTTTGGCACATTTTTACAATACCATGATACTGAAAACGTGATGATTTTGGTCACTATAATCGTGATATAAAATTTTCATACTGTTTCATCCCTAGTCCTAAGTGTAAAGTGTAAATTAAAGGAACAACCTGAATACCGGTTTTGAGAAATGTAGCAAACAAACATGCTTGCACACAGGAAACAATTAACTTCCCATTGTGCTCTGTGACTTCAATTCAGAGTTCATTATTAGGGCTCAGGTGGCAGGAACGTCATTCATAAACAAGGACTAAAGTGACATTTGCATTTAGATGTATGGAAACAGTACAGGATAGAACCCTTGACCTGCTTTCTGGGACATTTTCCTGGAATGGTTTGGGGGTCTCCTTAGGAGGGGTAGCTTAAACTCAGTATGAAGTTATTCATGTGAGTGATCACATTTATTCAATAAAGAAACACTGCTATCCTTATTGTTACCTATATGTATTCGCACATGTTGCATCCACCCAGAATTATTACAAGTTTGAGTTCACTTGTGACTGTAACACTCTTCTTTCTCTCCTTATCTCCTTGTTAGAGTCAATGGCTCAAGCTAGCACAATGGTTTCCTCTTCGGCTCCCTCAGTTTACAGTGTGCAAGCTCTTGTGCTCCTGGCTGAGGTAGGAGTTTTTAAGGTTTTATTTATGGCGAGAGAATGAATGGGATGACTCTTTGTGTGCATTGTTCAACACATTTTCTCACTGTGTAGATCTTGGCACCACTTCTGGACATGGTATACCGCAGTGATGAGAAGGAGAGAGCTGTTCCTCTCATTTCTCGGCTCATGTACTATGTTTTCCCCTACCTGAAGAACCATAGGTAATTAACGTTGCAGGGCCATATTAACGCTAACAGCTTTGGTCTCCTTGGTCTTAGTAAACTTCCTCTAACTTGGTCTTTCTCTCCTCTAGTGCCTACAACATGCCCAGCTTTGAAGCGGGTGCTCAGTTGCTGAGCAGTTTGAGTGGGTACGCCTATACCAAAAGGGCGTGGAAGAAAGAGGTATTTGAGCTCTTCATGGACCCCCTCTTCTTCACCATGGATGCCTCCTGTGCTCCCAGGTTAGTATGTTTGTTTGTCGGATAGGAATTTATTTACACACAATTGTTCCCCTCTCTTCTACAACTAGGAACGTCAGGAATACTGAACGAGACACACGCACACAGAGAAGAGTCATAATAACTGCCACATAGCATAATATAATGGATTGATAGTGTATGGCAGTGAATGGTGAAAACATTCCTCATATAAAGACCCATCATACAAGATGTGGGGCTTACCACTTAGAGAAGAGTAGAAGAGAGAGTGCAAGTCAAAGAGTCAGTCTTCTGCAGCAGACTGGACTAAGGTGGTTAATTTGTCAAACAAATCCAGGCGTTGATACGGCTCAAGACTTGTTTGTTTGTTAATTTGTTCTTCCTCCTCTTTTCCTGTAAGTAACCATATGACTCTTGAACAATAGGATGCCCGTCTGTTGCTAGTGACCCTTTACAAATGTGGACATATCTGGTATAACTCACCAGCAGGTGTAGTTTCTCCAGAAACTCAAGTTTGATATAAAATATGCCATGTCATGTTTAGTCCAGGTCACTTAAACTAGTGATAACTTCTGTAATAAAGGTCACGATCATTTAACTGAAAACCATAATATTTTCAACATGCAGAAGTAACTTCAACTTACTAATTTTTAGACTTTAAAGCAGTTGTTAGTCTGAAAATTGTTGTTGAGTGTGTGACCTTTATGACCAGAGCTTACAGAAGGACAAGTGAATGAATACTTATGATTAAAACAAACAAAACCCTCATTTAAAAACTACCACCTCCATTGTGTTTGCACCTGTTGTCATCTATGCAATAATTCTTAGTTAATCGGGGTGTTAGGCAGCCCTAATGCACTAAGGGCATTAGGGCTGCCTAACACCCCGAGTAAAGCTTACTAAATTGCATGTGCATTTAAAAATATTGCACGTGTAATTGTAGTACCTGTTATGGGTGATTAACTAAGAATTATTGCATAGATGACAAAAGTTGCAAACACAATGGAGTTACGCCCCAACGCCCCATTCCCTTTCCGATACCTACAATGGGTTGTGTCGCTATTACAACTGGCAGTTGGTGATCGTTCCCTCTGGCTAGATGAATTTTATGCATGATCCATGCACTACTGCAGCTGGGGGCTCTTCGCTGCGCCAAGCAACTTTCTAAATTCTTCCATCTCACAGAGAAAAGAAGGTCAAAACGAAAATTTGCTTTATCTGCAAGAATGTTAATACAACAGTATTGCCAAAGCTTCAAGGAAAACAATTCAAATCATATAGAAATCGAATAAATAAAATATAATAATTGTATTTCTATATATTTGATATAGAATAATATTATCTAATATTTTTAATTTATCTATCTCTTTAATTTAATTTATCCACCTCATTCGTCATCATCACGGCTGTGTCTCCTCGGTACGATAACAGCAACAACACTTGGCAGTTTGCACCTTCCTTTGAAATGTATTAAATACAGATGCTGTTGCACCATAGACTGTATGTGTTGCTCTCACATAAAATTGCTTTTAGGCTTAGATCACATTGCGCTTACTAAATAAATGTATTTCCATGTTAACCTCCCGTTACCAAATTGCATATTCATTAAGGCAAAAGTAGTAATAATAGGTGCTATCTTGCACTTTTGAAAGACATCATTCTCCGTGCACACCGTAGATCAGCTTACATGTTAATTTGCTGGTGATATCAAGTTTGCACACGTTTTTACTCGCGCAAACCTTTAGTAAATGTGGCCCTAAATGTTCTCACTCCAGCAAATGCGTTTAATCAGGGTTTCAGATTTTTTTAGACACTCTTGCTCATACTTCAGTCTCATTTGTTGTTGTTAATGCATGGAGGCAGTTGGGTAGAGCTTGAGAGATGTGACAAGTTCACAGATCTAGCTGTAGGAGAGCAGGGACAACTTTAACATGACTGTCTGAAACCAAAGCTATGATTGCAGATAACGCATGCCTTGTGTAAAATGACCTTACTGTATATTAATAAAAATAATTTTGTCTGTCAGGTATAGTTAATGTTATTGCATAAATGATTTGGAGATCAACAATGTCTAATGTCCTGTGCTTGACTCTCCTGTGTTCTCTATAGTTGGAAATCCATTACTGACCACCTACTGACTCATGAGAAGACCATGTTTAAAGACCTCCTGAGTGAGTACCGCCTGTTTGTGGTGCTTGAAAGATACAAATGTAGTCTAAAGGTGACAGCTAATCTGTGACTCAGAAGGTGAATGTTACTTTTATAAGTATAGATTAGATAGATAAAGAGTAAAAGGAGAGGGCTATTATGAATTGTCAGAGATTTTCAAACCAGTGCATTCAAAATGCCACATCTGTTCAAATTACAGAGATATTGATTTTGATTATTTGCTGTCTTTATTTGTGCTGTAGGCATGCAGAGTGGCTCACTGAAACTGTTTACTAATACAGACCAGAAACCCATGCTGCTGAAGCGCCAGGCATTTGCCCTGTTCAGCGGCGAACTCGACCAGTATCATCTGTATCTGCCCCTCATCCAAGGTGTGGTACTGTTACCGGATATTTATGGAGATGTTCATGTAATTCTGTTCAATTTAGTTGTAGAAACAGACATTTGTGCTGTTTAACGATGATAAACTTTCCCTCCTTTCAGAGCGTCTCACTGAGGCTTTGCGTATGAACCCTAGCGCTGCTGTTTCAGCCCAGATGTTCCTCATGTTTCGTGTTCTCCTGTTGCGGATTTCATCCCAGCACCTCACGTCACTTTGGCCAATCATGGTCACCGAACTGGTAAAATCCCACTCTTGGAGAGGCTGGCTTTATACACAGGGCCAATACTGTACAAGTGTCTATTTTAATTAACTAATGGAACTGCTACTTGGTTTTTTTTCAGATTCGTATATTTGTACGTCTAGAAAAAGCTCTGCAGGCAGAGAAAGACGTCTCAAAGTGAGTTAATTCCTTATTTCACAAATTCATATTTGATTGATGCTCTGTTGATGCTCTGGCTAAAAATACTTTCTTTATATGTGTACCCAATAGGCTGGCTAAAGTGGTGCGCGGAGCCCTCGATAGAAATGGACCAGTGAATTTCTCTCCGGCAGAGTTGGACATGTACCTGTCAGCCTGCAAGTTTCTGGACACCTCCCTGGCTTTTCCTCCAGAGAAACTACCACTCTTTCAGATGTAAGAGCCCGATTCAGGACAAAAGGACTTCATTCGAAAACATGCTAACACATGTGTTTATTTAAGTTGTGGTGTTGCATTAGTTATTTTGTCTACATACTATTTTCTATCTTACATTTTCTTTGTAAATGTTTGGTTCATGTACAGGTACCGTTGGGCATTTGTCCCTGAAGTGGATGTGAACCGTTACGGTGGCCCAGAGACTGCACTGATAGAAGGCGAGCAGGAATGCACACCCCATGTTGTCAGAGCACTGGAAGCAATACAACAGCGATATGGGGTAAGATCATGTGTGGGTTAAAATAGTCAATTTCAAACTTACAGATAGTCATTCCCAACTTTAACTGTCTACACCCCTGAAAGGTCATTTTGATGAGATGCTTAGAATTATTGTTAGTTATACTATGCCCATGGAAAATCTGTTTTGTTAGGGGGCAGCTCAAACTGGCGAAACTGGTCTAATCCAAAAATAAAACTTTGTTTCTAATGGATGAGTACTAAACACAGCCGTCCCCCTTTTTTTTTTTTTTTTTTTACAGAGGATATATATAGGAATTTTCTGATCTCTACGAAACAAAGTAAATAGTGTTCTTCCCCTCCCCGTTGTCAATTATTTTCTTAAACTGGGAAACACTTAGGGCCCTGTTTTAATGATCTAAGCACACAACATGAAGCGTGTGGCGCAGTTGTGTTCGGGGCGTGTCCCTGTCCAATTTTGCTTGTTTAATGTCAGAAAAAATGGTCAGTGCGCCAGGTGCATGGTTCAAAAAGGTTGTTTTGGGCGTAACATGCAATAAACTAGTCAGTGTCATCTACTATGTCTTTTCAAAAGCCAGGTGTGCTTGTACCTTGGCGCATTGCTATCATATTGGCCGATGAATGAATGGTGCATTATAAAAACCATCAATTGATTGAATAGCAGACTCACAGAAGAGGGGGGATATGGACAGAAGTGTGGACATGATAAAACCGTCTCTGATCATGAAGCCTAATGTTAATCTACAGCTCTGTGGTTTATCAGTAAAGTGTCTGAACTATACTGCAGACTGGAGTCTGTAGACAGACAGACGCTGTCTCCTCTTTGAAACGTATGGATCCTCACTGTAGTGCATTATTATAAACCATGATGAACTGGTCGTGGGTCACATCTCTCTCTCTCTCTTCCAATGGTTTCTTTATTTTGTGTTTTATTGATGTGTATCAGCATTTTCTTTAACAATTTACTTTCATGATTAGAGAGGCCGCTGGCATTTTAAACGTTTCCATGTGGGCAGGAAAGTTACAACAAATATCGTGGGGCATTTAAGCAGCAAATCTTTGGTCAATCTCTTTCTGCTGCCTCAAGATAGCAATGCTCCAACAATTTGCCTGACCACACTTCATTTTAAGACCAACACTCCCGTGGGCACACAGATGCATGTTCTATTGCTGTTTATATAACGTGGGTGCTGGGAGTGAAAATGACAACTGCGTTAGTTGGAAACTAGCAGTGACACTTGTGCCACGCTTTGCGATAGGGCCTTTCACATAAATGTTGTCAGACTCAAAAAGCTGATGTGTTGAGCCTAGTGCAGACTGCACGACGATGGCCGATCACTGTGCTGTTCACACTACACAACTTGCCGTCTTGTGACGGGAATCTTGAAGTCGCTGTGGCGTTCACACAACATGACTGATCGGTGACAGAGGGTCACACACTACACGAGCTGACAACAACTGTCACCCGCCGCTGGTCTCCAAACCATGTTTTGTCAAGAAAACGCACGTGAAATGTGAAACAGGAAATGACGCGAACCTACACACGAAACAGCTGTTTGTTTGTTATTATAAAGATACCAGTTATAAAGGCAAAAATATGGGTGAAAGAATGGATTAGCACACGCAGGTAGCAGAGATCGTCTGAGCTAAAGAGAGAGCTGGAGGTGAGTAAAATGTGTTTTGCAGTGAAAAAGTAGCTGCCTGCTCTCATTGGCTGGATGTGGATGTCGAGTTGACCGACTCCTCCGCATATTTGGCATGATAGATATCTGGCAGATATCGGGCTAAAAATCGTGTAGTGTGAACTACGCTTTAATGGCATAATTTTTAATGAATCCCTGTGTCAATGAAAAACCAAAAGTCACATCTATTTAAGTTCTGTTAAGTCGCTGTGTCCATGATTTCCTGTTCTGCTATTTCAGACACTGAACGGGCTGAGTGAGGAATCTTCCACAGAGCATTTGGAGTTCCCCCTCCTCACTCAACGCTCCTTGTCCTCCATTACCCAGCTGTTGCCTTTCCTTCGCACCCTTTGCTGTTCCTTCCAGGGCCCTGCCCCCTACAGCCACTCAATGTCCCACTTCCCAGTAGCAGACTACCCACCAGCCAGTTCAGACACAGTCCTGAAGAGGCTGGAGCATATCACTGAAGAAGAGTTCCTGGACCCCATGGAGAGTTAGAACTCAAGCATGAAGCTTTCATGAACTAATACCTCTTAAGCTTTTTGACCTGCAGCCATACGCGTGGAATACATAAAAAAAAAATATATAAAAATAAAAAAATAGGTAATGTTGTATTGTGGGCAAGAAAAAAAGGAAATGTGGTAGGAATGGAATTCAGTTTTTATTAACATTTTAACTTGTCTCATCCCCACAAAAATACATGAACCCCTGAACTGCTTTCACACTGAATCTGTACTGGAAAAAACAATGGACTTAATTATTTCAATGGGCTCCTTGAATGATAAGTATTCATTGCAAATCCCTGTAGAATGCTTAATTCTCTCTCAAGGAGAAGTATCATCTCAGTTGCACAATATTACACATTGAGATTGTGTCATAGTGTCTAATCTCTTTGCATTATATACTTTTAGACAAAAAAAAGCTACCACTAAAATTATATTATGCAAACCAACTTAAATGATTACCTATTGTTATTATAAGGCATGCACCTTATACTAGCAGTAGTTCCAGTAAAGATGTTTTAGATTGACAGCACACAGCAGATTCACTGTGAAGAACCTCGTTAACCATCGATAATGTGTTCTTCTTTTCCATAACCTCTGGTTAACCACACTGTCTAGTATACTTATGTCTGTCTGACTCTGAGAATGTAAAGACTACAGAATAGCCTGCAGAGCACTGTTGTAGAGGTACTTTCTCTTTGTTATTGGATACATCATAATGGGACCTCAAGATTTATGTTTAGAGTTTTATGAGTAAGTTACTGAATGTGATTTGTGTACATCAGGAGAACCCTTTGAAATATTAGTGGGTGTGTTTCGCTAATTGCACACTTGCAATTTTTGGTGTTCAAGGGAAATCCGCTGTTCTTTGTAGTTGTTCATGGATAGTTTTTAAAACTGCCTGTTTTTTTTCCACAGTGCTGAATGATTGTGTAATTTATTTTGGATGTTTAAAGGACCATGTCAAGTTTTGAATTAATCAAAAGAAGACTCATTAATAAAATATTAAGTTGAATTACTGTGTTTTCACTGTGTTACAGCTTTAGTGGCCTGTTTTTCTGTATTTACGTTTGAGGGAAATAGCTGAGTCATTCAAAACTTTGACAGAAATGCCAGGGTTGGCGGTTTGAACCCCGGATCCTCCTGTCCACATGTTAAAGTGTCTTAGGGTAAGACACTGAGAACTGAACTGTGTGTGTGTGTGTGTGTGTGTGTGTGTGTAAGTAAGTAAGTGAGAAGGGTGAATGAGATGCAAATTGGAAAGCTCTTAACGCTAAATGTAGTTAGCAATATGCCAACACGTAAAGCATTCTATTTTGTGCACATCATTCACAAAATATTCCGTGTGACTGTACACAATCTGAAAACAAGTCAGGTAAAGCAATAATTTAGGGAACGTAGTCTCCTGGTGCAGCAACAAATGTGGGGGAAAAATCCCTAAGCTTCAAACTGTTTTAGCACACTTGGAAAGCAACATCACATTTATAACAGCCCGTCACCCAGACCCTTCATTTTTGCATTACGACTTTATTCAGAATCAGCTTTATGGCCAAGTAGCTTACACTTACAAGGAATTTGCTTTGGTGACTTGGTGAATTCCAATAAACATAAAATATTAAAACAATTAATTGATATAAGGAGAATATCTATACAGAATATGTGCAAAGAGCAGAGGGGAAAGAATGCTGCCTTAAGGGAGCCAGTGCTGATGGTCCTGGAGTCGAAGACATGTTTTCCCAGCTCGACGTCCTGCGAAGTCTGTGATCCACTGCAGGTGGAGTCAGGCACGCTCTGCAGAGAGAGCTTGTCCTGCAGCAGAGCTGGGATGACGGTGTTAAAAGCTGAAGTCCACAAACAGGATCCTGGCATAGGTTCCTGAGGAGTCCAGGTGCTGGAGGATGAGGTGAAGGGCCATGTGTACTGCATTATCTACAGACCTGTTGGCTCTGTAGGCCATTGAACCGCATGGGTCTGTGATCCAGGAGCTGCTTCCAGGAGTGGATCTGTGGGGCGTTGCTGATAGCCCCAGACCCCTGCTGAGGTGTGGAAGATGGAGATGGCTCCTGCTGGGCTATGGGAGCTGGAGCTGGTGGTCTGGAGCTGATAAACGGAGTCACAGGGGAAGGTGTCAGGACAGTCCTAACTGTCCCATTGTCTTTCAAATTGACAGTAGAACTGCGGGGGGCTTTAGGTTGGTAGTTTGTGATCTGCCTGAGCCCCATCCAGACAGAAGCAGAGAACCGGTATTGTAGTCTCCATTTTTTTAGCTTCTTGCAGACCATGCTAAACCTCTAGTTTAACTCTCTAAAACCTGGGCCTGTCTCCACTCAAAAACCCCTCACAGAAGCTGATGTAGGACATCACAGCCTATGTGAACCTCCCAGTGAGTGCAGTCCAAGCACGCCGGAAGGTCCTCCATAGCTTCACTTGTCAGGTTTACAGAGCTTTAATATCTGCCTGTAGGCTAAGGAGGGCCCTGCTTACTGTAGTAACAGTGATCCGTGAATATTCTCCTCTGGTCGGACATTTAATTTTAATGAACTGTATCTGGGGAGTACATTGTCAGGGAAAATAATTCCTTAATACGGAGTCAAATGGATGTGATGAATTATTCTTTATGTAACGTGGCCACGGAGAGAAAGCATGGTTTCTCTCCCGAAATCAGCATTTTCTCTTCTTAAATACAGACAACTACAAAACTCAACAGCCAATAGTAACTGCCAAGACAAATGGTAGACAAGGGAAACAAATGGCAGATCACATCTAGAGTATTAGCACACACTCAAAGGCTCTTCCTGAGCGGAGAAAGGAAATGCAAATGTATGTGTCATCAGAGATATTTCCCTACCTCTTGATTAGTCTATGTTAAAACTCTCACCTACATGCCAGCAGACGTTTATTTTAAGTCAGAAAATCCATTGATTAAAAAAAAACTGTGATCAATGCTAATTTCTCAGTTACAGTGAATCCTAAGAATCAGAATTTATTTCTCACAACATACACATTATTACACACATATGACATACACACACAGCCACACACACAAACACGCCCTCAGCAGGATGTTCAGACACACATACAACCAGCTAAGTAAAAAAACCTAAAAACTGTTTTTGTCTTTTGCAGGTGACTACCGTATGTTTTCTGAAATAAGGTCCCATGTGGGATACTGAAAGGGGACTCCATGGGACCACACGATGCGAAACATGCGGGTAATTTAATAGCCAGAAGTCTAACTTTTTTGACATCCATGTACAGATTTGCAATAAACTGTTTTCACATTTAAACAGCGTGCAAAGACTTTGCTGACTGTATGAGTTAATCTGATATGAATTGAAGTTTCTGTGTACTGTGACCATAACATTTCTAATAGTTTTTTTCAGATGCATCATTCAGTCATTACTTCCACTGGAAATCATGCAGTTGAACTCTGCACAACATTGTGCAACTTTACCACTGCCCCCTTGCCCTTAATACAAGCCCACCCTACCACCCAGGCTTCAGCTGCACCTAGAAGTCCAGATTAAAAATGCCATTACATTAAAAGGTAATATTATTACTTTATTATTAGGCTACATGTGAAAGCAAGCTGGTCCCAGGAAGCAACTGATCAAGCTCCATAGTACATGCAAATAACTCCTCTTGTCTGGCTTTTGACACCATTATTTACCTATCCTGCTTGTTTAACAAAACTAGGCTCCATTTGTTCCATTGTTCAGACTGTAAAAAATAAAAGCCTTCATTCAATAAACATATTGTAATCAGAAAACGTGCAAGTTTGTGTGCTGAAATCAAAGAGAAGGTAAGGGCCATCCTGACCCATGTTCATCAGAGCCAACAGGAAACGCTGCTGCTGTGGGAGAGGCATGCAGAGTGATACAGTGTAGGAACCTGCACTTCTAATAACAAAACTTGTCTGATGGCCAAACTTTATTCTCTTATCAATATCAATATCAATATGATAACAGAACATTCCTTGTATATCAATAATGATCACTATAAAGTATGTAATGCTACGTTATGAGATACTAAGTCATTGTTTTGAGAATGTTTCTCATTATGTTGCGATACTTATTATTTATTATTTTGAGATATTAAGTCATAACAATTAGTAACAGAGTTACTATTGCATTATTATAATAACAAATGCAACGCAGGGTGTTAGGATTGAGGTAAATAATTTCGTTTCCGATGAAAAATTGACTTCACTCCTCCTACCGACGTGCGTATTTACGTAAAGATGGCGGCGCAGGCTGACCGCGGTGTCCCGTTGAGTACGGTGAGTAAAATTTACTCATTTATTTAAGGATTTTTTACAGTTATAACTGGATACAGTCTACAGATGTTGGCATTGGAGTTAAATAACGCTATAATGTAGACAAACTGTTTTCAGATGCCATATTGATTGTAACGTTAGTCTCCACAGAGCTCTGTGGTCCCCGTTCACTCGGCGTCAGCTAGCAAATTAACGTTACGTTACCGCTTAGTAACGTCAGTGATGTTAGTACACAACTTATTTGACGCTGTAAAACATATTATTGCACGTAGCTACACTGTCTGCCTGTGGTGTTAAACCGCCGAGTCTAAAGGCAAAGGTTGACTTCCGGTTCGCTGTAACAGTAACGTTACTGATGTCTTTTGCAATGTTTCCTAACCGTCGACTCTAGCATATAATTTAACTTTAACTTACCTGTTAACTATTTACAATTTATTTTTCATTGTTCTAATTCAGTTTATTTTATCAAATATCATCACCCCAAAACACACGTTATAACGTTATACGCATGCTATTCATGCAGTATCACATCCACCTATCTCATGTAACGTTACGTAAAAATACCTGCACAGAAATATTTATTTCAGCATCCTTTGCACTCTGCTCTATTGCACTATTGTCTTGCTATCTAACGTTGCAAATGTTGTTTTCGGGTTTATGTTCGTGCGTATTTGTGTATCTGTGCAGGGTAGTTTGTGTCTGCTTTGGTTGAGTTTGTTGTCAATGCTTGTTCTGTGTATGTATACATTGAGACCCACGTAAGACGAGGCAAATTCCTCATATCTGTACACATAACAGTTACCTGCATAACAAAAGTTACTCTGGTTCAGATTCTCCACTTAAAAAAAATAACATATAATAACAGCCTGCTGACCGCTTAAACTTTTAGCTGTTTCCCAAATATACACTATGCCAGTACCATATATTTACTTTATCTTTAAACAAGTATAACATTTTTGCAGTTTGTATTAAAGAAATAAATGTTCTAAACCGTCACGTTACCTGCGACAAATGTCAATCAAGCTGCGTGTTTTGGTAAACTAACTGCTGATTTCAACACAAAGAAAGCAAAATGTTTTACCAAAGATTTAGGCCTAATAATTTTTCGGGTTTGTTACTTTGTGGGACACAAAGTGTCTGCACCACATTGCTGCTGTCACATCTGTGAAAACACAATTTCACTTTTTCTCTGTCCAGACCATATAAGTAATGGGCTGATGAGTATAGAGCTGTTCAGAGAAGATTTTGGTGGGGGCGTCCTCTGACTGGGGACACTGTTGCATGTCATCCCACTCTCATTCTCCCTACATTACATCATTTAGCTGACGCTTTTATCCAAAGGGACTTACTATTGCTATGTAAGGGGTCACACAACTAGGGGTTAAGTGTCTTGCTCGGGGACACATTGGATTTGTTGCAGTGGGATTCAAACCTGGGTCTCCCACACCAAGCGCATGTGTCTTGTGCACTACACCATCTCCAACCCCATATTTCTCATCTCTCTTCACTGTAACATATCAAATAAAAGCAAATACTTTAAAGATATAAGATGACCATATAAATGCCATCCATAAACATTAAGTGTTTCCAGAGCAGTAGTTTCAGACTATAATATAACTATAATCCACATCTATATAAATTGTCAAATGTGCATTAATTACTATACTGGACAGGATGAAAGAGTATATTAATGCTTTTTTGTTGTTTGAAAGAGCAAAAATACATTAGAAAACACAGAAATTACAAATTAAACTTATTCTACATATAAAAGATGTAGAAATATTGAATTATATTGTCTTTATTTCAAATCATAAAGCCTTGTGTGTAACACACAAGTGACTGTCTGATGTCTAGCTTAGTTTAGAAAACTTCTGGAGCTCCCTCAAATAATCTGTGTGCTCAGACCAGTTCCTAACATTTAGGAATATTTATGCACAGCATCTATTCTCAAAATCCTTAGGCACTTAAGACCAGAATTTTACACTTGAGTGGTCATCCAGGTCTAAATAATGGCTTGCACTTCCAATAAGACATGTGCTGTCAATGGAGTCACATTAGTCATATATGTTATTTATATGAAGACAACAAGCACCATCAATCAGACAGGTACTGACTGACAAGAGCAACACACTCTAATATTTGATGTTAAATTCAGTTTTGGAGACAGTTTACACCAAAATGCATCAGAGATCATTTGACCACATGCGCACGTCAAACCTGTTCTAAGAATCACATTGATATGCAAATGTTTTCAATAAGCCAAAGCTATATTATCCAGTGTAAGGGTTACATTTATGTCAACATATCACACATAAGATTATATTGAACGTATAACATTTTGTAGATACCTTCACACATAGATGTATGAAAATAAGAGCACTTTGAAAACGAACGGAACTATTGTGTAATTATTAATTTGCTCCACTTGCAGCTTTGTCCGAAGTTTCTTCACACAAATTCCACCAGCCACATCGGGCCCTTTAGCGCCATTGCTGAACTCATAGGTGAGTCATTGTCACACAGTTGTATTTTGTAAATGGAAATCATGCTCTCTCCATGCCAAAAGACTGACAGAGAATTGAAACTGAAAACCAGTGTCACTGAATAGAAACTGTCAGTATTAGTTATCTTGTGCACACAAGTTAATACCATATTATATGTAAACAGTGGGATAGGGTTATACAAATACCCAATAACAGGGGACTTATTATTAAAAAACCTTGATTACCTCTGACAGGTTGGCTGTGTGAATCTGAAATTTAGAGAGATATGAGTTTATAGTAAATTGTCTTGTGTGCACTAGGTAAATAACATGCTAGAAAACTGCAAAAAAATATCAAAATAAGATGAGATTGTTAGTGCGTGGTCAAAAGGTTACATTCATTCCTTTTGGGAAGCTTGGATTTTTATGTTGTTTAGTGTTTTAGGGCTGATGTTTACTTCTTCAGTTCAGTTTCAGTTTTGTTTTCCACATGCGGTGCACCTGCTGCTGTCCTCCTCCAAAAGAGTGTCGTTTCAGCCACTTTATAAAACATACTGCTGACTGAGAATGTCAGCAGAGCAGACACAGACAGGGAGAGTGACTTAGCAACAAAGCACTTTGTTATGCCTAGTAGAGTTTTAGGTTAAACAGCAACTTCAGTGTATTTAACCACACCCCAGTTTTATGATTATGATTATAGGCTCTGACTCACAACTGTATGATTCAAATACCAACTTATTTTTCAAAATTCTCCTTCCGGCAATTTGGTAGTGATGTGTTTTATGGAAACCAGCTATGATTTGTTTGCCAGTCTTGAAGGAGAAGTGACCAAACTCGCTATGGCAGAGCCTATACGAAATAAGCATGTGCAGGCAGTGTGATTACTATTACTATTATGTTGTAACAACAGTCAGCAAAATTCAAAATGACTGATAATGTAATTGTTAATGTATACATACATACACATGTATATAATGAGTAATAATTAAGTTGTGTTTGCAGTTGTCGCCCATTTGATATAAAATCAAATGTCCCTTAAATTGTAGTTTTTTAAAAATCTGCATGTCTTGCATATTATAATTTTAATCTTATAATACTCATAACTAAATCATAACGGCTGTAGAAGATTTTCATTAAACATACTCTGTGTGTACACTATACAAACATATCTATCTCAGCCAATATCAACTATATTCACATCTGATATTAAGTTTGCATGTTTAAAGAACTGTGTTTCCAAATGTAGCCACCTGACAGTGTGTGTGCTGTAGGTTTTCTAAAAAACGCATGCTGTAAATTCCTGATTTCAATGGTGTCAAGGAAAAAGGCATGTTAAAGGGTAATTTCAGTATTTTTAAACCATTGCCCTATTTCAGATTTTTTGGCCGTTGAAATGAGTAATAGTTGGTACAAAACGTTTTGAAATCTGTGCAGCAGATATCTTCAGCGGGCAGCCACAAACTGGAAGCAGTAGCCAAACCGGTGGAAATGTGAGTCACAGTTGGACAGAGGGGTTTGTTGTGTTGGAGTAATGCTAGGCGTTTTCTGCAACAACCTGCCTCTCATATTTCAGAGCAAGAATTTTCCTTGATCAACACAGTTTCTTGTTGAAAACAAAATGTGTCAGCGGTACTCACTTGTAGGGATCCTTTCCATGTCCATGATGTTGTTCGACACCTCTTATGCTGCTGTCAGTGGCAAAAAGAAGCACTTTTGTGGGCGTAATTTTGATGGGCACAGTTGCCACCACTGCAGTCGGCTCGTAGCTGAAGCCATCTACTGCGTGGATACCAAAATCTTTTGTACCACCACCTACTAGTCATTTTGACACCAAAATATGTGAAGATAGGGCCTGGGTTAAAAATACTAAAATGATTCTTTAGGTAATGGGCTCCCTCACCTAATTGTATTATGGGGAATGTGCCAGAAAGCTCCTGAGCTAACGGTATTATGGACATTGGGCAAAGTGCCAGAATGCTTCAGACCAGGGCCAGAAAATGCCATTAAAAGAGGATGTATTATGCTCCTTTTCAGGATCAAAATCCTATTTAGAAGTTGTACCAGAACGGGTTTACATGGCTTCATTTTCAAAAAACAACATTATTTTTTCATACTGCACATTGCTGCAGCTCCTCTTTTCACCCTGTGTTGAAGGCTTCGTTTTAGCTATGGAGTGATACATCTTCTACGTCTCTAAATGCTCTTTGTTGGGAGTTGCATTGACTGCCTGGAGGGTAGCTAGTGTTTGGAAGGGAGAGGAGAGGTGTGTGCTGGAGCTCAGTGTTTTTCCACCGGTGTTTTTGAGGGCATGTCAGACTAGTCGCGGCGAGCATTATGACATGTATTTACGTGTGACATCACAATACAGCAGAAGTAAAGGCTGGTCTACAAACAAGCTGTTTTCAGGCAGTTCAGAGCAGAGTTTTCTGTGGGAGATGGGAATTCCCTTTGGGGTGGACTTTGGGCTTTTTCACTTTGCAAACCTATAACGTGTACAAAATAGATATGTAACTCAATAAAGAAGAGGGAAAAAGCCAAAAAGTATAATACCACCTCTTTAACCAATAAGATGATAGACTCAGAAAAAAAACACTATTTTTTTGTGGGGTAAAGATGAGGTCAATTTCAGAACTTTCAATGCTGGAGGTTGAGGTTTTCATGTGAAGTTGTGTCAAGTTGCCCCTGTTTTTCTTTTTTTTCTACAGACAATGCCTACGATCCAGATGTCAGTGCAAAACAGTTCTGGATTGATAAGACTATGGTCAATGAACAAGAATGCCTCAGCTTTATGGATAATGGAAATGGAGTGGACTATAAAGCAATGCATAAGATGCTCAGGTACAGATACTGCTGCTTGGTATTTTTCCGGAAATTATGGAAAGAGTTGTTAAATACTTTCTGCACCATCAATATTTTTGGAATTTCAGAAATGTCAGTTTATATTTTATGTAAAACCATTGTTATTTTGATATTTGTTATTTAGAATCTGTTATTTGTGGTAGTTGAGTGTAATGGCCCACTAAATATTGACACTACCAGTGCTGGCATACATCATAAAGACCACTGCCTCAAACCTTTAAAAACAAACAATAATGTAAATGATGAATACATATGAACCATGATGTGATTCATATACTCACTAAAGAATCTGTTTCTTTTCCCCCCATCAAGCTTTGGCTACAGTGACAAGGTTGCTGTGAAGGGTGTAAAGCCAATTGGTATGTATGGCAACGGTTTCAAGTCTGGAGCCATGCGTCTTGGTAAAGACACCATCGTATTTTCCAAGTCAGAGAGTAGCTCCTGCGTCGGGATGCTTTCTCAGACCTACCTGAAGGAGATCGATGCTAAGCAGATAATTGTACCTATTGTCTGCTTTGAACAGAGGGACACAAAGGAGCATATCCTTTAACTAATGCATTAAGGCATATTGCATCATGTCAACAAATAATATCTTTTTGGTGTGAATTTGGTACAGGAGCACTACTTTTAAGTTGTAGAGAAATCTGATATTCTACTCAAACAGTTTGGATGTAACATATTAAAGTCTCGAACTACTAGATTGTTTAGGATTTTTACATGTTTTAGAGAAGCACATTTTCTCCCAATCCAACGTCAGACAGTCTTATATCCATTTGTCCTAATTTTTCATTGGAAGTTGTCCTTAACTTCAGCTTTACTCTGCGTGAAAGAGGAGCACAAAGCCAGTCTGCAGGACATCCTGCGCTATTCCCCTTTCAAGACACAGGAAGAACTGCTCCATGAGATTGATGCCATCACTTACCCCTGTTCCTCTGGGAAAAAAACTGGCACACGGATCATCATCTGGAATCTCCACAGGTCTGTCTGTATTCCACACATACAAAGATGTATGTTTTATTGTAGAAGCCAATGGCTACGGTGTAATTCCACTATGTTGCGCTCTGCCACTAGTCAAAACCCAACATTGTACAATGATCAGATGAAAAATGTGTCAACACCCTATTTACTAACCATTCAGCTTTCAGGACAAACACACAAAACAGTGCTTTCAACAAACAGTAGAAAGGTTGTTAACACTGGTTATCAATAATGAATACCAACATAATGTTTTGTATTAGGGGTCTTTCTCTGGGATTCAAGAATCACCATTAAGACCAGATATAGAGGCCTATTCATCTATACTGTTTGTTTGTTTTTCAACAGGACATCTACTGGATCAACTGAGTTTGATTTTGAGAGGGACCGTTACGATATCCGAATTCCAGCTGATGTCTATGAGGCAATAAATGACACTACTCATCATCCAGGGGTCATATCACACATCCCTGAGTGTGTTTACTCACTGCGGGTAAGCAGTAGTAGTAGTAATGTCCCTGTCTTCAAAAAATTCAAAATGATTCTATATTATACCTAAGGCATCATTTCTATGCCTTATCCACCCACAGTCACTTGTTGACCAACTATACAATGCTACTTATACAAGCATCAAACCCTTACATTTTAAAGTCCCTCACCATTAATTAAAAAAATGTGTTTTGCTTATTGTTACTTCACTTGGATGTTTGACCTTCATTATGCAGAATGATGTGCATGATGTTCATAGTTTCTGGATTTTTCGAGTATTAAATATAATTTTACAAATTGTTAGGGATTTAACTCTAAATTGTTATTCCAAGAAATTTATTTTTGTGTCTTAAAACATGTCTGAGGTTTGTAATCATTCAATTTTAGTTTTTTTTCTCTTGCATTTTTAGTAAAGTCGAGCTACTTCTTTTAGTGAAATCCATTCAATTACATTTATTAATTTAGCGGACGCTTTTATCCAAAGCGATTTACAATTGCTATACATGCCAGACGTCGCACATCTCTTAAGTGTCTTGCTCAGGGACATAATGGTGGATGGGTCACAGTGGGGGATTGAATCCAGGTCTCTCACACCAAAGGCATGTGTTTTATCCATTGCACTATAACCAACCCAGTTGCATGTAATTGTAGATATTCTGTTTTGTGTGTACAAGAAACAAATATTTATAATTTATAAACTTGTAGACTGACTCTTGATATCACGTTCCATTTACATGAATTAATAAATCAATACTTTTCTTTGACCTTAGGCATATTGCAGTATTCTCTATCTGAAGCCTCGGATGCAGATCATCATACGTGGTGTAAAGGTGAAATCTCAGCTCATTGCAAAGAGTCTGGCCTTCCGCAATACGGACCACTACAGGCCCACTTTCCTGGTATCCTTTCATCACAGGCTGAGCTGAGCCTTTTTTTGACCTTTTTCTCTTTGGTTTGGAATATGTGTTGACTAATAATTTCTTAGAATTTGGAACGCTTGTGCGCAAAAACTCTTTGCTTCTTTCTTTGGTCTTGAGTTTTCCTTGAATGTTATTTTAGGACAAAGTACGCATTCCTATCACTTTTGGCTATAACACCAAAAGTAAAGACCAATATGGCATTATGATGTATCACAAGAATCGCCTCATCAAAGCCTACGAGCGTGTTGGCTGCCAGATTAAGGTGAGTCTGTGTTGTGAGCATGTGTTTTTTTTTTGTTTTGTTTTTTTTTGTTTTTTTTTTTTGCATGTTTGTTTTTTTTTTCTTCATCCAGTGCTCACCTCTTTTGTCCCTCTACAGGCCAACAACAAAGGTGTTGGGGTCATTGGAGTCATAGACTGTTACTTTCTAGAACCTACGCACAACAAACAGAGCTTTAATGAGACAGATAAGTACAGGTAATAGCAGTGAGGATGCATTCAGTTTTGATTGCATTGGTCTGATAAAGGTCTAAATGAATGAATCTGCCCACGTAAACATATTTTTAAAGTCTCATATTACTGGATTATTTGTCAACATGGGCCCAGAAATGCATAAGTCTGAAGTTCTTTATTTCCTGTAACAGGAAAACTATGGCCAGTTTGGGAATCAAACTGGAGGAGTACTGGCAGGAAATCCGCCACAGGAGAAATACAGAGGACCCAAACTGCATACCAATTGAAGATACCACGTTAGTACATTTTGCAGTGACTGACATCATGCACTCTGCACATATATCTGTCTAACCATGTTGACTTCTAAGATGCTCTGAAACTTATGTCTACAGGAAGCGACCAGATCAAAACTGGGTGCAGTGTGATGATTGTTTGCGCTGGCGCAAACTCCCTGATGGGATTGACTGCAGCAAGCTGCCAGAACAGTGGTTCTGCCGTATGAACCCCGATCCTCAGTTCAGGTAACCAAAGCCTTGAAAAATCTGTTGGCATTAATCACATTCTGATCTGATAAAATAAACAATTAGAACAGAGAAAAAGATACTCATATTCCGATCCACAAATCTGTATAGCACTGTCTCCCCCTGGTGTTGAAGGCTGCATTACACTTTTCTGTTGGTACTTAACTGTTCTACCTGAGCTTAAAATTACTGCTGATCATTTCTCAAAATGCTCTTCAAGGGACATGAGGCATGAAAAGGTTCCTCACAGCAGAGGTTGCTCACTAGTGGCTAGTGGAACTAGATAAACCATAAACAATGTTTTCCATCTCTGTCTCATTTGTCCTCCCAGGAACTGCAACATAGATGAGGAGGCCGAGGACTCGGATGATGATCAACCATCATACCGCAAAACCTATAAACAACAGTGAGTCCGATTTTAATTAAAAACACTGCCACTACGTTTGCCTAAAATGTAACTGAATATTTAGACCCAATAACAATGGCACATTCTTGTATTAAGCTGCCAAAAAGTTACCTGCCCTACCTTACCTCTATTTTCTTTTGTACAGGGAGAAGGTAGACAAAAAGAATGAAGAGAAGAAAAGACAAAAGGTGAGGACACACCGTCGTCTGCTGTAAATCACCTGCCATCTTTCTGCCTGCTGTTCCTGCAACACCTCAGTGCGATTTGGAATATATTCTTAATTTTCTGATAGTATTGATTTCTGATTCCATAAAGGTTAACATGTGATTAATAGTGCTTTTATGATTTTGTTTTCTAGGAAGAAGAAGAGCGAAGGTGCCTGGAAGAACAGCGTTTGGCCCAACAGCAGCTGCGTCAATTAGTATGTTTTCCATGTGACATCAAAGAAGGTTGGGAGTGACGACTGCAATTGATTTCACTAAACATAATCATTGTGTTCTCTATGTTTTGTGTTTGTTGTTGTTGTCAGACTGTCCATTCCCCCTCTACTGCCACTACCCCAAGGAGAAGGTTGAACACTGAGTCACTACTAGGGGGTGCTGCGATGGCTAAATCCTCTTCATTGAGGTCCTCCACAATTTCCCAAGCTGGTAGGAAAATATATTCTGTGTGTGTGAAACTTTGAGAGATCGTTTTTTTTAAGTCTGCTGTCTTTCTCTCTAGCTTGCAGCCCTTCCAGTAGCAGTGGTCTTCCAGTTATTACTAGTGTATGCTCACTGTCAACGCGCCCCCCGAGGTATGATTTTGTGCTGTATGTGATCTTAAATATATCCATTTGATGTTTAAAAAACATATTAAGTGCCTTTATCTGCACTTCAGGGGGAAAAGAACACAGTCTCTTACTCCACAAAGAACGACGCCCAAGAGACCTAGAGTTAATGGCTTCCAGCGGGTCACCCCAGATACGTCCACATCAGTGGATGTGAGCCCACAGAGCTCCCCGTCAGTGCTCGCTGGTAATGATGATGATGATACTGATGATGACATTTTCATCTTGGAGACTGCAAGTACCCCAAAGCCAAAAAGTCCGTGCTTAGATTTGACTAAAGTGAAGACGGAGCGAGAGCAAAGTGATGCTAACTTTGGCATGCTGTTGGAGTGCAGCGATGATGCTGCAATAGATGTCGCCTTGGAGGCTAATGTTGCAGGAATGGCAGCTGTGGGAACCAGTTCCTCCCCAGCACCCCCTCTAGTGGTGGCCAGCATCACCACCCAGACAGAAGCACCCAAAGTGAAGCAGGAAGAGTGGGATGAAAATCAAACCGTAATGGAGGAGAGCGCAGGGCAGAGTGGTAAAGAAGATGTCTGTGAGCAAAGAGCTGTTAAGCAAGAGAGCAGTGGAGACACTCACAGTGAGGATGTGGGAAAGCAGACCTTGCAGAACGGAGTGACAAATCATCTGGATAGCACAGAAAAGGCTCAACCTTCCTGTGCAGATGCCTGTGATAGAAACTCCTCTCCACTTCACCACCCCAGTATGATTGAGGTACAGGAACAGCAAGACCAGCTCCTAGAGCTCATGCAGGCGACAGCTCAGGAGAGAGACTCCTTTAAAGAGCAGGTCCAAAACCTCACCCGCCAACTGCAGGAGCTGTCTCAGATCAGTGTGAAGAAGGAGTGCTCTCACCAGGCCAGCCAGACGGAGGAAACGGAGCCGGAAAAGGACTACAAAAGTCTGTTTGAGAAGGCCAAACAGAAAGTCGATGAATTGATTAAAGACAAAGAGACTTTACTGGCAGCCACTGAGACCAAGCCCAGTGATGCACAAGGTGAGGAGAAGGACATTGATGAGATTGCACTGCAAGTTGACCGTCTAGTCCGGGAACTGGATCAAAGAAACAAGGAGAGGGATGAACTGCGCTTGAAGGTCAGTGTTCCAGCTGTATTTTGAGCTATAAGTGCAAGACTTGCAATACTCTTTTTTTTAATTCTTTTTTTCTTGACAACAAATCCCATAAAAAGTCTAAAGCCAAATATCTCGGAGTAATTTCTTAAATTTTTAATAAGAAAATGTTACTTAAACAGTGCATTTGTTAGGGACTAGCTGAGTATATAAGGCAGCAGGGCACCGTATGTGGGATCCACCTCAAAATAAACTACAATGCCCATGTTGACCATAATGAAGGAACATGTCTCCCAGTGTAACAGTGTGGTTCATTAATGTGTTTAGAACAGATTTTGGAGGTTTATGGCACAAAGGGAATAAGCTACTGTATATCAGGCTTTGGGTACAGGAAATTCAAACATTTTTGTAGAATCAATTTATTGTTGGTTTTGGACTTTTAATGGGATTGGTTGACAGTAAGAAAATATAGAAGATGAACAGACTTATCGTTTAATACAGGCATTATATTTCCTTTATTCTGTCAGATAATGATACTTAAAAGCCCAAAGAAATTGCTTTAAAGTCTTGAGCTTGAAGGTTCATTCCTGACCTTTGGACACATATGCATACATATAGTGATTATGATCAATCAAACCTATATGGACAACATATTTACAAATATCAAACATGAATCTGTGCACTTTATGTAAAAAAGCAACTATAAAAGGAGTAAGTAAGATTGTATGGTTATATAGCACATTGTCATTTGCATAATTGACTCTGTATACAGTTTATATGCAGCCCACATAAATTTTGTGTACCTTTTGTTTGGTTGATGTTGACCTGCATACAGTTTATATGCAGCCCACATAAATTTTGTGTACCTTTTGTTTGGTTGATGTTGACCTGCTTATCCTCCCTCCTTTTATTCATTTTCTTTCCTCCGGGGTTCACTGTGTGCTACGCCACCAGTTGGACAGTCTGGAGGAGGAAAGGGCAAATCTGGCAGCCCAGTGTGAAGAACTCAGGTTGAGCCTGCAGCAGCAGGGGGAAAATGCAGAAGAGGGAAGCGCAGCTCCACACAGAGCCACTGGTTCTTCTGTACAAACAGATCCCAACAAGGCAGGAGGGACAGCGGACACTAGCACAGATTCATCCAAGAGGTTTGGTTGGTGTAAAATCGCTTTCCATTAATGTTGTATGAGTTATCACTGAATTATCATTATTAAAATCATGTGAATCACATTTTCTCTCTCCATCAGTTTGATTGAGCTTCGGCACAACGTCGGGCGCCTTCTTGTCTCCTACGTGCCTGCCCTGGACCTGGGCCAAGTGAATTATGAGTGTAATGTAATTGATGAGATCCTAGAACAGGTTCTCTCCGATGCGGCGTCTGTCACACAAGTGGGGCTGAGGGACTGAACAGTAAATGAATAAACAAATCATCTCCATGAATCCCCAAATTGGTGACATTGGGCTGTATAATATTAAATGATCAGATCCTAGATTAAAGTGCAACCCGTCACCTTTAAATAATGAATACATGTCCCTATGAGTGTGGGAAATTAAGTCTTTTTTATTTGTGGGGCTGAAGGTGTGTACATGTGTACAGATTTTATGATGTACAGTAAATGCAATGGCTACAACCTACTTTGCATTTCTTTTTCTTAACAGAAGAGATAAGTTAACCAAAACATGCAGAAAAAAACTACAAACGATATAATCACGGCATACACAATTGAATGCTACAGGACTTTTACTTTACTCTTAAGTTTCTGGGTAACACATTTAACAGTCAACTGTTTGATATTGTGTTGATCAAGTAATTCTAGTCACAGTATGACCTTTTGTTTAGGTTTTCAAAACAAGCAGGCTCGATATGTGATTCTGTTTTACATTGACAACTGGCTGTTATGTTTATGGTTTGGATTGCTGCAGATTTTGTATGCACTATGTCAAATATATTTTTTATAATTCCTGTCTTTGGTCTCTGATTAAATGCTCTGACACATTATCATTGGTGTCCTTGTGAATTGATATGACAAACATTATAGAAAATAGGGCTTGCAACAAACCGCACAGTATGTTTCTGAGTGACAAAAACTGAAACTTAACTGAAATAGCTAGAGAAGAAACTTGCTATGTCCTTAAAACAGGCTGTGTTTGCTTGCTGATTTAAGATTTCAGTGATGGCCATTCTATAGTTTCACTTAATACACTGGTGAGTGTGAAAGTTGTCTTGTGTAATGAATTAAATGGCAAAGTGTGGTAAAGTGTCCACTGGTAGTAGCAGCATTACAAGCATACAGGTGATCCAGTGTATTACAGTTTGTTTTCTGAATTCTTAAACACTAACAGTCTTTCTTGAAACACTTTCTGAAACCATGAACACAGATCGTTTATAACATGTGCCAAACTGAATGCACATTCTTTGCTTTACACTCAGTTTGCAATTCAATAACACACTTCTATCAAAACTGTAAACATTACTATATTTTTCTACACTATGTAATGAAAATAGGAATTCCACATTGACACATGTGAAAACACTTGTAGATTAGTTCAAATACCAATCAGAGCTTGAGCACTATACGTATTAAGGCCAAAGGTAAACATTTGGTTTGGCTAACAATGGAGACTTTTGGAGAGAAAGAGAGGTGAGAATTAGATGAGGATGAGGAGGTGAAGAAGTAAGAGGAAGACGGGGGAGAATGAAGAGGAATGAGGAAAAGGGAGTCAGGAACATAACAGATTAAATCAGAGTAACTATGGTTGACCATGTTTTCAACCATGGGATGAGCTTGAAGGAAGCTGCATGGGCAAGGGGTTCAACCAAATCTGAGCCGCTGTACTGTTGCAGGTACAGAATGTCACAGAAGTGCATACACCCCTCACATTTTTGTAAATATTTGATTATATCTTTTCATGCGACAACACTGAAGAAATGACACTTTGCTGCAATGTAAAGTAGTGAGTGTACAGCTGTTATAACTGTAAATTTGCTGTCCCCTTAAAATAACACATTACACAGCCATTAATGTCTAATCCACTGGCAACAAAAGTGAGTACACACCTAAATGAAAATATCCAAATTGGGCCCAAATAGCCAAATTTTCCCTCCCCGGTGTCATGTGACCCGTTAGTTTTACAAGTTCTCAGGTGTGAATTGGGAGCAGGTGTGTTAAATTTGGTGTTATTGCTCTCACACTCCCTCATACTGGTCACTGGAAGTTCAACATGGCACCTCATGGCAAAGAACTCTCTGAGGACCTGAAAAAAAGAATTGTTGCTCCACATAAAGATGGTCTTGGCTATAAAAAGATTGCCAAGACCCTGCAACTGAGCTGCAGCACAGTGGCCAAGACGATACAGCGGTTCAACAGGAGAGGTTCCACTCAGAACAGGCCTCGCGATGGTCGACCAAAGAAGTTGATTGTGCTTACTCAGCATCATACCCAGAGGTTGTCTTTGGGAAATGGATGGATGGGTGCTGCCAGTATTGCTACAGAGGTTGAAGGGGTGGGGGGTCAGCCTGTCAGTGCTCAGGCCATACGCCACACACTGCATCAAATCGGTCTGCATGGCTGTCTTCCCAGAAGAAAGCCCGCAATCAGTTTTCTGAAGACTAAGCAGACTAAGGACATGGATTACTAGAACCATGTCCTGTGGTGTGATGAGACCAAGATAAACTTATTTTGTTCAGATGGTGCCAAGCATGTGTGGCGACAACCAGGTGAGGCATACAAAGACAAGTGTGTCTTGCCTACAGTCAAGCGTGGTGGTGGGAGTGTCATGGTCTAAGGCTGCATGAGTGCTGTCGGCACTGGAGAGCTGCAGTTCATTGAGAGAACCATGAATGCCAACGTGTTGTGACCTACTGAAGCAGAGCATGATCCCCTCCCTTTGGACACCGGGCCGCAGGGCAGTATTCCAAAATGATAACGACCCCAAACACATCTCCAAGACGACCACTGCCTTGCTAAAGAAGCTGAGGGTAAAGGTGATGGACTGGCCAAGCATGTCTACAGACCTAAACCCTATTGAGCATCTGTGGGGTATGTTCAAACAGAAGGTGGAGGAGCACAAGGTCTCACAAGGTGACATCCACCAGCTCCGTGATCTCATCATGGAGGAGTGGAAGAGGACTCCAGTGGCAACCTGTGAAGCTCTGGTGAACTCCATGCCCAAGAAGGTTAAGGCAGTGCTGGAAAATAATGGTGGCCACAAAATATTGACACTTTGGTCCCAATTGGGACATTTTCTTCTGTTGCCAGCAGTTTATACATTAATGGCTGTGTGATGTGTTATTTTGAGGGGACAGTAAATTTACACTGTTATACAAGCTTTACACTCACTACTTTACATTGTTGCAAAGTGTAATTTCTTCAGTGTTGAGAGGGGTGTATGCACTTTTGTGAGACACTGTATCATCTGGTTGTTTTGAAATAAGAACGGTAAGTAACAAACTGTTGTATGGCGCTGGTACTGGTTCAGTAATAGCCTAATCGTCTATGCACTGTAATAACAAGGATCCATAGCTACTGTAAAAATGATCAATGTTTTTTGCAGAATTGAAAGGAAACTTATCTTGTGGAACAGGTTGACTGTTGAACCCAGAGCAGGAGACCCACATTGTAAGTATGTGGTCCAAAACATCAACAGTGTAAGTCTCTCTGCAATGGATGAAGCAGCTCTTTCAAAAGTCCCTTTCAAAACAAATTTAGATCGTGTAAAAAAATAAATAAATAAATAAAAATAAAAACTCTAAACTTTAAACATTTGGGCACCTATGTGTATGTGAGTTTTACTGTACTACATGCATGACGTGGCAAACTACTATGCCCTACAAACAGAAAAATCAAAAGCCAAAAGTGTTGTTCATTTATACTTTCAGTGCGTAGTTGCTGCTTATATGAAAAAATTTGTGTACCGTATTGATGCAAAAACAAAGGTTAAAATAAAGACTCTGAAGAGATTTTAAATAATTCTTTGCTTTTGTAAGCAATGCGTAGGCTAATGTTTTGCTCTTTTGGAGTAAGGTTTTGTGGTTAGTGTATCGATTGTAAAAATAACCTATAGTTTCAAAAGCTGTGTCTAAGCAATCGGGGAAAAAACTGTAAAGGGGATGTTGCATTGCTTGTATTTTTGGTATCTTCTTGAAAATACCACCTTTATAGTCCAAAAAAGACATTGAACAAAATAAACAGTGTGGGGCTCACATTTCACAGAAAACTGAAGTTCTGTTTATTGTTGTGTACTGTTTACACTTTATACATACTACATGTTTACCGGTGAAAAAAATACTATGAATAGAAGTTTAGTTTAGGTAGCTTTCTACTGTGTAACCACTATTTAAGTTTTAAATCACATGTATGTGCTTTAAGAAAGGGGGCTGCGTGCAGTAGTTAGCACAACTGTTGATGATTGCAAACTGAAATTAGTTTGACGACAGAGAAACTCAATAGATTATACTCGAAAAACATGAATTTATTGGCATACATCAGCAAACAGGTGTACTAAACATGGGTGCCCAAAGATGAAGTGGAAAACAAGCCGTATTTCAGTCATATTAATGGACCCGGTATGTGCTTGATAAGTTTGAATTATCAACATTTTCAGCACGTTACAATAATCACTCCCCTTCCGCGTTTTCGTCCAATCAGTGCAGCCGAGGCGACCGGAAGTTTTGAACGAATCGTACGCGGGAATTTACAGGTCGCTTCAGCTGGACAACAGAGGAGGTAAAACGCTGCAATCTACTTCGACATAACTTCATTTCAAAGATTAGACATGCACAACTCGGTTGTATCTGTGACGAACACACTCGTTAGCTAACAGTAACTTATGTGCACACGTACCTTGTCTGTCGTTTGTAATTTCAGCCACAAATCATCCCAACAAACCTGCTAAATGTAATGCTAATGGTGTTAGCAAGCTTGTTAGCATTCGGTTTCAGTGACTGAAATTAGTTGTTTTATCAAATAATTTTCTTCTGTAGTCCGTAATACAGGGTTCGTACTTGTCAGCGTGTAGACATAACAGTCTGTTTTGGCTCCTGAGTGAATACGAGCCTATATAAACCTGGTTATAGTAACATGTATGTGTTTTTCCTTCCTGGGGTCAGTGTTGGATATAAAATAAGATGAAGGTGGTAACGTGTGAGATTGCATGGCACAACAAGGAGCCAGTCTACAGTCTGGACTTCCAGCACAGCACAGATGGACGCATTCACCGGCTGGCCACAGCTGGAGTGGACACAACAGTCAGAGTGAGTGGAGAAAGAGAGAGAGATGATGATACATCTGGTTAATGCAGTGAGACGTGTCCGACCAAGAGTCACTTTTAACCATGTACATGCATTTGTCTAGGAAAGGAACAGTGTCACACAGCAAAGCAAATGTTAATACTACGTGCATGAATTTGACCGTTAAATCAAACGAAATGGTTGCAGCTGTGAGGGCAAATGTGCATGCCCACAGGAGGTTCACACTTTCTGTCGAACAAAACGTCATGTAACATTTCATATTGGCATACTTAAGAGAACGTGGGGCCTTTTCCAGGACTTGAATGTGTGACACACAGGATTCCCCCGAACAGCTCAGTATTCAGATTTTTACTTATTGTTCTGTTCCACAAACTTTGTCCCACCAAACTATATCAATGGGTACGATTTAAAAAAAACAAAATGTAAAATGTTTTTCTTTTTATATTGCCGCTTTGTTTGTAAATTAAAAGATTTTTAATTAAATTGCATTATCATAAGCCAGGCAGTTTTCATACCTTTTAAAATGCCATATTTTACCATGTTGGAAAACGCATCTTACAGATGACAGCGAAATTTTATATTAAGTAAAAATACTGTTTTTGTTTTTAAACTGTTTAAATGT
>NW_024040596.1:17571663-17726891 GCF_014851395.1 Micropterus salmoides
GGAGTGAAAGCTGCTAAAAACAGCAGCAACAACACCCTGATGTGAGGGCGAAAGCTACTGTAGAATGCTAATTTCCCAACATGAAAAAAACTCCGCTCAGTGAAACATTGCAGGTAGAGAGTGCAAACTTGCCAGCCTAGATCTGAGTGGAAATTCATTTGAAGTGCAAAGGGGGCTCATGCTTATACAGTTGCAGCCGTTTAAAATGTTGAAGGTGTGATGCATATGAAAGTGTTGCCTCGGATACTGTAACAGTATGGTGGCTCGGTTACATAATGCCCTCAAACTTCTCACAGTACCCATGCCATGCATTTTCTTTAACTGCAGATATGCTTTAGGCTCACATCAAATGCATGGAAATTCACATAACAAACTCAGAAAATGGCTGGAGGCCAGTCAGACACTTACTCTCACACAAATTCAAGTCATGGAAGGTTATAGAAAGTCATTCACCCACTGGAAACTTGAACACTGTTGGATTCTGTTAAAGGAGCAGTTGGTATCAATTGAGCATATAATGCAAAATCTGCTTCTCTCTCTGATGCTCTATGACTCTGCTAAGTCCTGCCCACCAAACCCATGAGAAGGAACCGGTTGCCCGGCCTCTCTCGTTTCAGATCGTATTTTCAAAGATGCCCCTCCAGCGATTCGTAGCCCACGGCAGAGCGCCCAAGGCTTCAGAGGCAGCTGTGACATCTAACACCTACCACCCTCAAAAGCTTTTACCCACTGTTTTTCATCATGCCTGTTTGCCACTTATTGATACGAGTGCCATGGCTTTGAACAAAATGAGCACCCCCAACACGCTCAGCAGCACCCTGCGGTTCTGGGGGTATTCTCAGCAGCGAGGGTGCTGCTCGGCAGGGTGTCTTCATCTATATCTTCATAGATGAGTCTCTGACCGGATGGGGAGGGACCTGCCAGGGGAGAGCAGTGAGTGTTGTGTGGACACACACCACGCACCCACAATCCACTCCAAGTTGTGTTTCTAGTGTGGTGGTGTGTTTCCTCTAGCTTGTACATCAACAGACAGGGCGGAGTCCGGCTCTTTTGGCACTGACGGGGAACCAATGGACAACGTGGGTATCAGAACACCTGCTATCTTTGAAAGCCCTACACATCCCAGGCTTGGAGAACAGGGGGGGTGCTGACCTCATGCCCAACCGAGCGAGTGGAGACTTCACCCCGTTGTGGTTCAGCAGATCTGGGCTCACTTCTCTGATGGAGAAGGGGCTGTCACACTCAACCATCAAGGTGTACACAGCAGCTGTCTCTCCCGTCACTAGGGATTTGGTGACAGAACAGTCTTCACCCACCTACTCGTGATACACTTTCTGCAGGGTGTTAGAAGATAGCGACCGGTGTCGTGTCTCTTCTCCTCACCTCAGTAGACTAGCTGCTTGAGCGGGAGACTCTAAGGTCTGCATCTTATGAGCCCCTGGAGCAGTCCTCATAGAAAATACTATCTCTCAAACAGCCTTGCTGCTAGGTCTCACCTCTGCTAAGGTGAGTGAGCTGTGTGCCTGTCGGTTCAACCCAGCTGTACGCTGCTTCGTTGTGACCACAGTGCAGTCAGATTGAGACAAAACCCCTCCTTTGTTCTTAAGAACATAAGGAGCATGTTCAGGTCCAGGACAATAAATCTGGATGCCTTCTGCCCCCCTAACCCACATAGGGTACAGGAAGGTGAGATTGAATCTGTTGTGTCCAGTGTGTGCTCTAACGTCCTATGTAGAGCACAAAGCTACCATTCGACGCACTGGTCAGCTGTTCGTCTGTTTCAGTGATAGTGCAGTCAGTAAAACCCTGTCCAAGAAGAGCCTGGCCAGCTGGCTCTGTGAGTGACTCTCCCAAGCCTGTACATGGACGGGAACAGACCCACCCTCAGCAGTGCATGCACATTCCACTTGAAGTGTGGAAGTGTCTACGACCCTTTTCAGCGGGGTGTATGTCAAAGAAATCTGCACAATGGCATCTTGGCCCTTACTGTGCCCGTTTGTGCGTTTCTATCTCTTGGATATGTCAGGCTCCTTCATGGGATCCTGCTCGTAAAGTGCAACCTAGGATCTGTAAAGTGAGGATCCAGTGACTATTGGGTGTAGCGATATGGTAACCCTAGTTCTATAAGCACAGGCAGCTCCTACACCATCTGCTGAAGAGGTGGTCAGATGCTGGGGCAGTAGGGACACTACTATTTATACGTCACACACATATCGGTAGCGACATCCTATTGGTCGGCTACATGCACAATAGTGGGCAAGTGCGTGCATTTGTGATTGGAAGAGGTAGTACATATAGAGTCCAGTAGAGGGCTCCGCCTGTGCTAGGGTTCTATCTAGGGTTACCATAACCTTTGCTGGTGGTTGTTTCTCAGACAATGTGTTTGGAAAACTTCTGAAGCCACGCTGAACATATTGAGCTAGACTGAGTGAGAGCATGCTCAAGGAGGGGGGCTGCGCGCTGTGTGGAAGAGCAGTGATTGACACTGGATTGGAGACAGCTCCTTGCTCTGATTGGTTGTTTTGACTCAGGCACAGTGGATTCTTGCATTAGGAGCAGTAGGAGGAGCCAGAGGAACCAGATTATCTGTCTCATGTACTACTGTCAGAATATAGTGACAGTTTTAACAAATATGCCAAAATATTATTTTTATAAAAGTTACCTGTAAAGTGTAAAATATTGACAAATGTTGTACAATATATAAGCTTATAATTAACCACAATTTGGGGAATTTGTAGTTTATATTGGAAAAAAATATGAAATGCATTTTGAAAATAACAGTATTATTAGATTCAAACAAGCGTACTACTTACAAAAATGTTTACACCATGGTTAAAGAATAAATCCATGATGAGGCATTACCTGCAACAAAGCTGCAACATGTAAGTCCTTTTATAATGAGAACTTTAATTTTGAATGAATGACTTCCTTGGGCTTCAAACCTCTAATTCTACTAGTAATTGTGCTAATTATTGAGTACACACACACACACACACACACTCACACACAATGCACTTGGGTTTATCTTATTCACTTGTAATTAACATGTAGACCTTGATTCCTGCTCTCTTTCATCTTTTCTCTGGTCTAGTCGTTAGAAGAGAAGAGTTGGAGAATTAGGTTTTCTGTTCCCCTCTGGGTTGATAAGCTCAATGAAGCATCAACCACAGCTCGTGTGCATCAGTCTCTCTCTGCTCTGCTCTCTGTGGAAAACCTTATTCATGGACTGACAAAATGTTATTGCACAGGGGAGTTTAGAAACAAGACAAAGCTTTTCATATGCATTCCTACATTTGCATGTGGGTGTGTGTATAATTATTAGAATGGTTTTCAGACAAATATGGGGACCAAAACACCCACCACCTGCAGAAATATTTATTAGAACAACATACACACTCGGAGTAGAGCAGGTACAGTTCTTGATATTTATTAGCAACTAAAAGTGAGCACTCTTACAAGGAGTGGCTGAGTCCACTGAATCCAAAATAATAAACAATCCAAACACAACAAAGTAATCCAACAGAAAATCCAAAAGGGGCACAAATCCACATGAAGGCAGGGAACAAGCAGGACACGACACGAAAAGACACAACACAGAGCATTACAAACTACAATGATCCAGCAAGAACAGGCACATAAGGTGTTATCAAGACAGAACAGAGAACAAGCTGGATGCAAACAACAGACGCAGACAACTTCAAACTTAAACAGGAAACAGCATGACACTCAGACACGGACCAAGCTGACAAAGCACACAGACAAAACCATAAACAGAAAGGAACAAACTCAAGACGAACACCCGAACAGATTGTTGAAATACACAGGGGACATACATGTACACGGACAAAACAGACTGACATGATGCAGACCCAAACCAAAACCAAACACCCAACACAGACCATTTCAAAATAAGACAGGAACAGGACTAGAACGCTGATTCAAAACCAAAACCTCAGAACAGAGTCCATAACCACGTAAACAGGGTGAAACAAGAATCAAAATACAGAACAAAGAGAAGACAAGGCCAAAGTAATACAATTACAGATCAACTGAGGCCAGGAAAGTGACAATCTATGACTCATCATTGAGACAATTGTATCTTTTTTTGGAGGCAGAGTGACATTCTCACATCATAACATGCTTGTTAATACGAGAAGACACCTCACCTCTGTCTTAATATCTATGCCTGAAATAGCAACGAGACTTAATTAAGAATTGGCAAATGGTCAACCGAAACGTTTCTACTGTCTTTTTCAGCAAGCATGTGTCAAAAGCTAAATCTATTTCTCAGAATGTTCCTCTCATTACTCGCTCTCTACCTAACACAGAACACACACTTTCACTGTTCTCTCTCTCAGTGCTTCTCCCCAGAAGCCTGAGGTAACTCGTGGCATTTCTATGGTTTCTCTCTGCGGAAACCTACGCCTCCCACTGCTTTCAGGACAACAGGTGTTTCATTGGCAATCCAGTGGTGCAGTGCATTTCTAGTGTAAGGTATGACTGTATTTTGCATTGTGCGCCACCTACCTGCTCAGACCAGGTGAACAGGTGAGTACCGCAAATAGAACAAAACTGTTTGGTGCTAATTATGTCACACTGAGGTGGAGGAACACGCACGAATCACCCAACCCACACATGTATGTCAAGTATACTTGTTTCACTCTCACATTCAGATACAGTAAAAAAACAAATTTAATCCAATTATTGTATGTTAATTAAAGATTATTATTGATTTTGCAAATAACGACACCCAGCATGTGCATAGCACAGTTGTACTTCACATGTGATCTATTGTTTCTGTGATGGTTTTGAAGACGAGGCATCACCCTGCCTGCTTCATCGCACCTTGCTGCAACACCTAAAAGTTCCTTTTTAAAGCTTTAGGTGTCTGTTTCCAAACCTTCTCTCCATATTCACATCCAAAAGTTCATTGTTACCCGACTAGAACAGCTATGCTAGCTTAATTCTTTCTGGCAAAGTATTGCCACAAGTTGCAATGCAGAATGGCCCTGGCTGTAATGAACTACATGATGTGGAGGTACTTTGTTTGGATTTCAAAACAACACTTTAAGTTAATGCAACTGTATAAAATCTTATATGCCACAGTGTCCTTTTGGATAGTACTGTTAGGGGCCTGCAAACTTTAGAATTCTATGCAAAGTGGCTTATTACAATGTTAATTTGCAAATCCATATTGGTTACTGTATTGAAAACTGCAGTTCAATGTAAAAAACTAAATTATAATGTAACATAAAGGTGAAATCTGAATCCAGCTAAAATTGCAAGATAGAATTTTTATCATCCAATACCTTTGCCGATACTGCACACACTCAGTATTGGCTGATACAGAGCACCAGTACTATAACAGTGCTCTATTTTTCCTTTTGATTTTCTCCATAAAGTGTGTGTAAATAAGGGTGTGAATTTCACCAGTACTGTTTTTCATGTCAGATAACATGACAACAGGGATTGTTGTTGCACTAAAAAGTCTGTTGGCAGCTGGACATGACGGAATGCTGTGGAGCAGATTGGTGCATCCCAACTTTAAAAAAGCTTGGAGTAGGACATTCATAGCTGACTAGCAGAGTGTGTGTGTGTGTGTGTCCACATTGTGACCCTGAACCTCCTGCAGAATAACAGTTTTCTATTCTCCCTTGCTAAGTCATGGTGGTGCTTTTAAAGGCGCTGATGTGACTGACCTTGACTGGTAACAGACTGTAACCACCCTCTAGCGTGTCCTCTGACAATGTTTAATCATGAATCACTTCATATTCCACTCTTTCCAAGTTTACCTTGGTGTACAGGACACTTATGGCTACAAATATGCCAAAAAAACACCACACTATTCTGCGCAATCTTTGTCTGACTGTATATTGCACATTAAACTGCTTCCAAAAACGTTTACTTTTACCATTCCTTTACCTTTCTGCTTCTACTTTCACTTGGTTTGTGGCAAAAGAACTACTCCTGTCCCGGTACTGTATTTGTTGTGAAGTGGAGGCCATCGGAAATAGGCTAGTACAGTAAGTGATGACTGGGCCGGCCACAATGACACCCAGGAGCCTAGAGCTACAGAACTCTCGCTCAGAACGTAGCACAGTCTCTAATTAACTAATGAAATATTAACCACCTCTTCATTCTCCTTCTATTCTGTCTGCCTCCTACACTTTTCCCCCCGTGTTTCTCATTACCCATCCTCTTTACCCCCATTTTTCACAGATTTTTCATGTTCTTATATGCTGTATAGATGAAGTCAATCCTCTGTAAAATTGGGTAAAGATATAAAATGTACACGTACATGCCACGTTTCATTTTACATGATATTGATTAAACATCACAATGTCATAATTTATATGGAATGAATCATGACATTTTAAAATGAGAGGCAGCAATACAAAGAAAAACTGATGGAGTCAGAGCAAAGAAAATCTAATGACACTTTCTTATATTGACATTACTTCACAATGAGCTACTTTCCAATGCAGGACAATCCCATGTTCAGCTCACATTATACAAGTAAGTGTGTGTGTGTCTGTGTGTAAATGCATGTGTATGCAGGCATGACTGTTTGGATGTTCAAAACCATTACTTACATGTCAATAAAGGACTTTCAAAACTAAGATGGGAAACAAAACTATAAAAACAAGAAAGTAAAAGTGCCAAAATACAGAGACACACACTTACAGTAAACAAAGGAGCTCACACATTCACAAACACACAGTAACCGACAGCCACTAGGTCCATGTGCAGCTGTGATATTGGCAGCTCGGCTCGGTGCCTATCAATAAAGCTCTGGAACAGGCCAGAGGGCCAGGACCCCATGCTGTTCTCCCAGGTGCCTGATCTATATTAAGGTGGGTTTCCAGACCAGCTGAGCCAACAGGGGGTGCACAGTGAGGGGAGATGAGGCGGCCTGAGCAGTAGTTGCCTACCTCCTGCCATGACTCTCACAAAGGAAAGCACTTATTAGCCACACAGACACAAAAGAAGAAGGTTAACACACGCAGTCCAAAAATGTACTTCTTGTGACAGTGGTTTGGCAGAGAGAGATGGTAGCAGCACAAAGTCTCCTACCAGTTGGACAAGCCCAGAAAACCTACAAAGGAAGTTGGCCAGGAGGCTTGGTGCCCAAACAATTCAACTGGCTCCTTTTGACACAAAGAAGCAGCTTCTCTAAACAGAGTTCCTTCTGGATGTCTGAGCTCCTTACTCCATCTCTAAAGCTGATGATACACGGGGCAACTTTTTGAGCAATGTTGCTGGGCAATCTTGCTGGTGGCAAGTTCGACTATGTTTTGAACGGATAGCGGCGGTGCAGGGCGGGTGGCGTAGTGGTGGGGGAAGCGGATTACGATAGTGATCTTTACCCATTACCATTGACGGCAACGTTGCCCAGCACGATTGCTCTAAAAGTTGCTCTGTGTTTCATCAGCTTTAGGGTGAGCCCAGCCACCCTACTGAGGAAAGTCATTTCTGCTACTTGTATCTGCAATGTTACGCTTTCAGTTGCTACCCATAGCTCATGACCATGGGTGAGCACTGGAACCTAGACCGACTGGTATATAGTAAGCTTTGCTTTGTTCCATGGAACAAGTGCGAAAGTTAGCAGCCAACTGGCTGCCTGCATCTTGAGTCCCATTGTGAACCATGTCGGAGCAATCAAACACTGTTTGAATTACATGTAACTGATTTTATGATTTTTTTCTGCAGACCCCTCATTAAAGGATTCGTAATGATTCGCACACACATTTATCCTTATGACAACATTAAGGTCAAGCCTTCATAGTAAGCTTCATAGTAAATTACAAATACACCTGCCATCCCATGGCTTATTCGTACTAAATTGAAAAGGAAAAGGTAAACAGTGACATACACACTATTCACCCTGAAAAAAGACTTGTGTTTATTGACAAACAGCATGTTCAGGCACTACACAGTGACATATGGTCCTTTTCTTCCTCACAGCTTTCTCATTTCAAGAATGATCCTTCCCAGTAGCCAGGCAGTATCACTGAAATATTCAGCAGGGCCTTTGTCACCTAATATAAACTCAGTGTCCTGAGAGGTGGCAGACAGACTGTGTACTGTGTTGTTCCCTGGCTTGCCCAGATGTATTCAACGTCACGGAAGATAAATACATGTTTTCTAAGGATAAAAAGGGAAACAAGAGAATGAATCATTTGAGGATAAGGCCTGGAAACTGTGATTGGTGCTGTAAGTTATTGATTCCAGGATTATTATGCATTTTTTGTCTGCTGATCAGTTGTTTTATCTGTTAGATGAAGAGCTGCAGGTCAGTCTGCACACCTCCAACTTCTCAGGAAGGTGGCCAACTTTACTGTTTACTTTGCATTGTGAAAATTGTGGTTTCAGTGCTGCCCAGCTTACTTTCCTTCGGTTAAAATTGATTTCTCACTTGTATATTGAAAAATACAACAAAGAAAAAAGTGTACTATACCCCAGCATACAATTTAAACACTGCTCTTTGACTTCAATCATAATTGATTTGACATTTCTATTTGTTCCACTCCATTTACATCAATGAAGATTGACTAAACAAACCCTTTGAACACAAACTACAGCCAAGAATGCCAGGAAGGCTGAGAGCAACGGCAGGGAAACAGGTAGACCCAAAATGCAGACACTAAACAAGGCTGGATTAGTTTGCAGGTTTATTTTAATGATAAGTCACTTACAGGATGTCCACATAAAGGCACGGCAATCCAAAGACAAGGGAACAATCCAGAAATCCAAGTAAAACAGAACATTAGGCAGAACTCAACATATAACTACAATGCAACAAAGACTGAACACAACTGAGGGCAATATACACTTGGACTAATTGGTGACCCTAAATTGTCCTTAGGTGTGAGTGTGAGCGTGAGTGGTTGTTTGTCTATGTGTGGACCTGCTATGGATAAGGTGTACCCCGCCCTTCGCCCGATGTCAGCTGGGATTGGCTCCAGCCCCCCGCGACCCTGTACACAGGATAAGCGGTTGACGATGGATGGATGGATGAAGAAAAGTTTGGGAAACAGGGAATTACAGGCGGGTGGACAGGGCAGAACAGAGGCGATGGTGCCAGACAGGGAGACTCTAGCAGATGCAGAGCAGGGGAACCAGAGGCTTCAGGCAGGCGGCCCGAAGGCAGGGCAGAGGGTGCGCATAAGACTTCAGGGGGACAGAACAGTTTGGGAGGTCGACCCAACAGGCTAGGCAGACCAGGGAGGTAGAACTGTATGGAGGGGCAACCCGGAGGTTGACCCAACCTGCAGAGCAGATCAGGAGGTCATCAGGACGACCAACAGCAAGGGCGGAAACTCTCTGGAGGCCAAGCAGGAGGTCGACGGCGAGAACTGGAACTCTCTGGAGGCCGACGGCGAGGGCAAAACCCCTCAGGTGGCCGGGAATCAGGCATGTGGCTAGCCGCTGGAGCACTAGCAGGCTGGGAAACTGGCAGGCTGGTGGAAGCTGACTAGCTGGTTGTTAGCAGGCAGAGGAGCAAGGGCAGGGGTGTCAAGAAAGCTAATTGCCCAAATAGGTACTGAGTCTCTCTGAGCGATGGTTTAACAGAAACCTTCTACGAGCCAGCGGCAAAATTGCCTCCTTTTGACTGTCACTGTCAGCTCCCCTCCACATGGTCTTGAGCTCTACCATCTCACAAACTAAGTCCACCAGTTCATCAGAAATCGTGTCTGCTGGGTCCATATTTTGGTTGCATTGTACTGTCAGGAAGGCTGCGAGCAACGGCAGGGAAACAGAGGTGTGGACCCAAAATGCAGACGCTAAACAAGGCTGGATCAGTTTGCAGGTTATTTTAATGATAAGTCACTTAGAGGATGTCCAACATAGGCACGGCAATCCAAACACAAGGGAACAACCCAGAAATACAGGGAGAACAGAGCACTAGGCAGAACACTCAACATATGACTACAACACTAAGACTAAGACTAACACAATTTAGGGCAATATAAACTGGGAAACACCCCACACACACACAAGCAGTCGGGGTAATTAGTGAGACACATGAGCAATCAAGGCAAACAGGAAACAAAGCTAGACAAACACCAAAATTACCAAATACGACGTAAATCTACTGACAATACTCAAGAATTTAAGCATCTAAATAAAAAATAAAAAGGAAGCCAAGCTCAATTAAAAAAACCTAAACAAGAACACAGAGGCAATGAGGAAAGCAGAAATGGACATTAACAAAATAACAGGATAAAACCACAATAAAACCCAATATCATGACAAAGATGCACCAAAATGACCATAAAGTTGATTCAAAACCTCTCTAAAACAGTTTCAACAAAGTGAACATCATAACGGTCATGAAGACGGGATTTAGTGTAGGGAAGTTACACTAGTTGCAGCTTGGTGTACCTAATAATGTGGTGACCTAGTGCATGTTCCATATGTTCCAAACTGTAATCAGGCAGTCATTTACAATTTTTAAAAGGTTGGAAGAAATGCTTTTTGGCTAAACACAAAGTGCTTCATAGTGACTGTTCAAGGCACTTGGTCGTGTGAGAGATTATACAAAAGGATGATAACAAATGCAAAGGGATTTAAGATTTGATACAGACCCATGCATAGACTTGAAACTCAACTCAGAATAGCATGAAATAGGCCCGTGGAGGACTTGCAGAAACCATTCCCCCTCCCTCCTCCTCTCTTCCTCTACCACGGACACCTGGAAAGGAGAAAATCCTTTCATCACCAGAGGTTGATAAAATCAGGCTTCAGAGAGGCCACGCTGACACGGGACATAGCATATACAGGTGCACAGCTGACATAGACTCTTACTCTGTCTGTGAGTGTGCAAAGAAACAAACACACAAACACACAGGCACTTTGGGGCAAACCTTTGACAGCTAAGGGGGGGGGGGGGCTTACAGCAGCTGCAGGTATGATATGTAACCACAGCTGCTCTAATATCATCTTTCACATAAATTTCTGCATATACTGTGGATTAGTATGACTTTAAATCTAATAATAATAGTTGCAATATTTGGTATTGCTAGTTTTTGACAAAAGTCGTGGTTGTTAGGTGGTTGTTGTATATCTCCTATATCTAGACACACCAGGCAAAAAATGGCTTTTATATTTTTTTCCCTTCCCTCGTCACTCAAAAGCACCCAATGATGAGATTTCATTCCCAATTGTTGTTTTTGTCTCATAATTCATGGTTAGTTAATAGTTGGAGTCTCAAAGTGACCTGAAGTGAAAAGCGAAACAAAGCGATGTTGGGGTTTTCCAAGACACCACACAAAATGAGACAAGTGAGGGTTCACTCAAGGAAATGCAAATTGAGGCAAAGACACAAATGTTTCAACTTGAGTGAAATATATGCTTTGTGCGTACGCATTCTGTATGACTCATGTCATACACAGACAAAAGTAAGAAGGAGACAGAAAGAATTGTTTTTGGTTAACTTTTAAAATCTGTCTTAGCCAGAGGTGTATCACAGACACATACACACACAAAATGTGTGTTGTTAGCTAGCTACCTTTGGTTTTGTTAAAAAAAAAAAGTTGCTGTAGAAATAAACCTCATCCGACTGCAAAATAAAAGTTCAGTGGTCAAATTTGTGATAAAACAAACTGGCAAAGAAATCACATCTTTCTCCCACCCATCTTTCCCTTTAGAGATGCACAAACAGGAAGTCTGCAATCTTTCCCACTGAGGAGGAGGAATCATGGTTTGTTGTGTAATTCTTGAGACTTCAATAGCCAATGAGACAAACAGTAATGGCCAATCAGGTGAAAGGTGGGAAGAACTGTGTTTTCCATAAACTCATGAATCAGTTGCATATGGTCTGGAAGGAATTAACATAAAAATAAATCTATCTATATGCATGCACACATGTGTCAAATTAAATTAATTAATCTATATATATAATTCATACAATTACAAGAAGCATTGAGCACCACTGAATGTAGTATTTTCATATTTAAAAAATCTATTTACATTGCGGTTTAAGTAGTCTCTAATTTAGATCAACACCTCTACGTGTTCAGAGATTTCTTCAATTGCATAAAATACAAGGACTGAGCCTGGGTGAGCAGCTTTTCGAAAATGTTTTGCAATAGTAGCTTCTTTCTGGTTGACAGGACAATTGCTCTGCTATAGTTGCTAGGCCACCAGGTACTTAATCCCTGTTAAACTGAATTTACAAACACACAAGCTACAGTATATATATGGAGCAGCGCAGGAAGAATGAATAAATTCAGTTAGTACCTAAAATATGACCATTTTCCAAACCAAATTACGCACAAACAAATAAAAGAGAGTGAGGCGTCCCTTTGGGGAATCATAGATGGAGCTTTGACATCGGTGGCAGTTGGTGTCCAAAGTCCACCATTTACCATTGTACTGTAGTTTGAATAACTTTCAGATTGGATGGTCATTGGTTGATACGTAGGATAGCCCTTTGAACATATGCCCAGTGTGTTTGTTGGACATTTCATGAGAAGCTGAGACACAGGACAACCAGGGAAAATAGAATTTTCTTCCCTCCTGAACTTACACTAAAAGCTATATTCAGTGAGTGTGTTTATTAGGTAAATAGGTAGGTTATATAAGGTAGTCATGGAAGTAAAGAGACTTCAACTGTAATGAAATACTACACACACAAAATTATGGTTGCAATTTTAAATGTGTAGGAAAGACACAACGGACAACAATTCTTCAAGCATAAGCATGTCATCTTTGTTTAGTCATCTGGATTCCTCATACTCATTGAAGCCTGTTTTCCACAAATATTGTGACACTATTGTTGCTGTTTTATGTTTTATGATTTTATGCAAACATTCCTTGATGCACCAGTTACCAAACTTTGCTTCTAACTGCAGCTCCAGACCTAAAGATATGTTTGTTTCCTCTGTGGTGAGAAACATTCACTTCCAACACAGGACTGTGGTGTGATCCCAAACTGGTTTACTGGGTAAATATGACCATGTCAAATTTTTATTGGGATATTGCCCAGTCACAACTGACAGAATCACAGGGCACTTAGCCTCCTGCAGAAAAAGTGTTTGTTAATCAGAGAGATATTTTCCCCTTTTCCACTGTTTGTAGTGAGAAAATTAAGAATCTAGATATTAAACATCTCACATGTTCTCGATGTGCATCCTTGTATTACTAAAGTGGTCGAGGAAGAAGAACAAAATGATTTATTCCTCTGAAGAATAGATTTGGTAAAGGCCCGAATATTTTACTTCATTTTCTACATTAAATATTGATGAAACTGATATCAAACATACTAAAAGTGAATGTTCAACCAAATGCCCTTGTATTCAGGATTGAGTGTTCCATCTTGAATGCATTAACCTTTATTAATTAAGCAAAGGTTTTCAGTGGTCCATTTATAGAACCACTCTGACTGGATTTGCTTAAAGATGGCTGGTTAAAATTTTAAAAAGGCAGAGAGAATGCATACATTTAATGAACTCTGTCTACACTTAATACAAAACACCTTTTTCATGTGGGAATAACACATCTTCTATGATAACTCGATTCCAATCCAGCCTTCAATTCATCCCTGCATGCTCCACCCCTATTTCATCCCACCCATCAACACCTCTTATCCCTCCATGCCAAACACTTATCAACCCACACAAAATAAATGTAATAAATATGCGATAAAAAAGTAAAATGTGTGTGAGGCGACTGATTACTGTGCAATGTTTAATAGTGAAAACTGACAAACGTTCCAATGGTACTGTATCCTCATTCATGACATTTGCTATTTTGATTTTACAAGGGTGGCAAAGTTCCAAAAGAGGTTTACCAAATCAAAATTAAGAAGAACACCACCAAACATTAAAACATGCAAACACAAGAAAACTACGTATGTTATGTAAATTGACAGTTTAACTAAACAGGTAATATTAAGTAAGTAATACAGTTTAGTGGTGGGCGGATTTATTCCCTAATGTATCACTACTTACAACTCAATACAGTACAACAAGTATCAACAAGCGCTGATACTAGTGCTAAAAACATCCATTAAAAAAGAATTATCTTTCACATGTTAGATCACATCCTAGGTACATGACTGCTCTTCTCACTGCTTCAATATTTGCATCTCTGTGATCACAGCAGTGATCACCTCTTTAGTTCAGAGTTCTTTTTTGTTTGTTTTTCTGAATACATTATATCATAGAGATCCAGTATATTCAGTATTTTTAGCTAATGTTTACCTTTGTGCAGTAAAACTGACAAATTTTTAAGTTCAATTAAATCTAAAAATTAGCCTACAGGAAATTACTAACATGGGAAAGTACGTGCAGTAAAAGTGAGCATGCATGCTTGAGTGAAACTGTATGCGCAGCTGAAGTGGTATGCTGCTGTAACAAGAGTGCCACTCAGCATGTGAGCGTAGTAAAAAAAACACTTTGGTTGTCATCAAGCTAACTCTGCTTGACTAAGTGAACCTGCTTGCTCCCTCATTTACCTCTGCAACAGGAAAATATTAGTGTTCTGCATTCATTATTTAAACTCTCTAAAACTCAATTCCAAAACTGCAACCCAGGGCTTTAAACACACATATACACAAACCACCAACAACAAAAACTACATGGTTTCAGCCCAAAGGCCAAATAAGAAATGCATCCTTTTCAACACCAAGTCAAGCGACTGAAAATAAAGCTCATATTTGTCAACTTTGTACTTTGCAGCAGAGCTGGCATTGCAGCTAGGATGCTGCATAATGCAAATCAGAGACCCCATTTCCTCCAGAAAAAAATGAACTACTATAGCAACCAAGTCCCACTGCAGGTACCGAACGTTCACTCCCTGAGCCTCAGTGTTTGTCTCAGCCCCTGACCCTCGAAATGTGCTCTCTTTCTCTCTGTCTCTTGCTCTCCCTCTCTGTTGTTCCTACTGCAGAAAAACTACAGATCTGCGTCACCAAGGACACAAGAGACATGTATGATGGATCTGCTATCACTCCCTCTACTACCTTTTCTTGCTTTCACTTTTTGCCGCTCAATCGGGGGAAAACCATCCTGAACAACAAAATCTATAGTCTGTTTCAAATAAAAGCTGCAGCTAACAACAGAGAAACCTGGCTGTACGTTAAAATGCTAAAACTACATCCGAACACTCCAGCTGTGAATCAGTTTCCCAGTGCGCCACGCTTACACAGTCGCAAGACCATGCTGGATTGCCTTGAAATACCACAATATCCTCCGGAGGACATACTTTTTCGGTGCACAACAGAGATGATTAGCTGTCTTAGCATGTCCCTCAAGAACAACTAGTAGGGTAGCTTGCTTGCGCGTTAGCATTCTGGAGAAAGCAAGGAGGCTAAGTGTAAGGCTGATTAGCTGGGACATGTGAAATCAGACAGAACCGGCCTGAGTGCAGACGCCCATATCCTCCCCTGACCCACTTCTCTCACTTGCTCTGGTTCTTTTACTTAATATGCTTGCTGCAAACAACTCAGACTAACTTGGTGCAGAGCGCACATAGTCATGCTTACCGGTATTTAAACAGCATTCAGAGGTGGGTCAAGGGATGGGAATGGAAATAGGAAATGTCTACAGCTGCACAGCCAGGATCTGTGGTTACGACTGCAATGGTAGATCATGTATTGTTGTGGTTTTCACTCAGTAAAACGGTCCACACCACATCTTTCACTCAATCGCATTCCGTTTTCTGTTACTATGGCAACCTGTCTCTTCCTTCTTCCCAACTATTCCTTCCTTCCACCTCTTCTTTCTTATTCATCCCGCCTTACTTCAGCATAAGCTACATCAAACAGTGTGTCTATAAAGAGAACTGTTAAGTTATTTAATGAAAATGTGATGCAGCAAGACATGATTCATCTCATCCGGTAAATCACACGACATTTCTTATTATTTCTCAACTTTTTAATAGTGCGTGTTATTAAACGAAGCACTCTCATACTGTTTTATCTAATTTTGCCTACATGAGTAATGAAATCGACAGCACATTAACAAAGACTAAGACAAGAAAATGAGGAGAATGGGTGCAAGAAATCATTCAATCTGTTAACTTAAGAAGCTTTAACTCTCTGTCTCTCTCTCTCACACACACACACACACACACAGACATGGTGGGTAGATTTTGCTGCAGTGGATGTGTCGTTGGTGTCTTCACAGTGACATTGGTGCTGAGTTACAGTGCTAATGAGAACTTTAATGTCACCCACACACAGACTCCTGGCAGACAGATTAGAGCTGTGATTACACTGAGCCCCGAGAACACACAGGAACACAGTGATACAGACACAAACACACATTACACACCACATGCATGCCCAGATCAAACTCACACATGTCGACAATTAAACATAAATGGGGTTGTAGTTTCACAAGAAAAATATTGCCGAAGCATCACGCGCGCCACCTGTGATCTTCTTTTTACTGTTGCACTGTGCTCCTGTTCGTGTAGCTTCAAGATCGATAGACACGTACAGAGAAGAGAAGGAAGAGGAGGCAGTGAGAAGGAGTAGGGATGTGCCAATTTGAACTATTGGATCAATTTACGGCTATGATTAAAAACAATTCCACATAATTAATTTCGAGCACTAAGCTAATATACATAAGGCGACCACTGATACACTTCTTGCATGTGTTTCACTATAAATGCATTTTAATGGGAAGGTCCTGGCAGTGGTAGTGTTGACAATGACTTAACAGCAGTTGGCTAACATTACTAAGATTTACTCCATATAGTTTTCCTAATGGTCATGTTCAGCACTAATTAAAGTCATTTTGAAATGTGCCATGGATTCAATACAAACTTGATTTGAGAAAGGAAAAAGACTCAGAAAATAAGGCCCGATGTTACATCTTATTAACAAGGAACTTTTAGCAACCACAGATCAAACCGCAACTAGAGGAGCTACATTCTTTAGCATGTCAGATTTGGTCTGGGGGGAAAAACAAAGCCACGCACAGTGGTTTGGTGAAGAGATGTAAAAGCTGTAATTATGTATTTGTGCCGAGGGAAGCCTTTTCTGTGTGGACACAGAAGACACTGAGTGCAACACCAGCCCTGATCCCCCGCTCCTAACTTACTACCTATAGTAGTAACCTAGCATTATTTCCAAAAGCAAGCTATGTATATCAGGGATCAAGGGATTCCAAGTTCTGTTACAAAAATACCTATTCGGGACTTGAATATCCTCCAGGGGCTAGTAAATCAGAGTTTAGAGTAACAATATCAGCTCAGTCCTGGTCTTTCTTTGATATGGGGAAGTTTACACTCAAGCACCTCCAGCCAAACTTGCAATAGTGTTACTCATTATGAGGTTATTCCTCATCCTAACATTCTTTTCTCTTGCAACAGTAAAGCATACTGTTTGAAGAGACAAACATTACAGCATAAATCAAACTACTTTGTTGTTTGTCTACAGATGTTTTTCTGTAGATCAAAATTCCCCAAGGTTTATTTTAGATCCAATAAGATTTTAAGACTTTATTTATAATTCTGTACTATAATACTACGGCATACTAGTAGACAATTCCATGTCTTCTGCAGATCATAAATTGAGATGCTAACTTTTTACACAAGACATATAGCTTTGACCTCAGTTTGTTAGCATTTTATCCCGTCTGTGCATATTTAACACGCTTTCACAACAACATCATCATCAAGTCAGCTGGACATGCCGTTTTCATCATGCTCATGTAGTTTTAACAAAAGCATTAGCTTATGTTAGGTAGATACAACTGACAAAAGTTGCCATTTAGGCTGGCAAAATCAGTTCAATTGTCATTTACTTCTGTGTGAAATCGATGACCCATTTTTTCAAAACTTACAGCAAATTTCAAATGGTAAATCAGCCACCGTTATCATTGTAAACTGCATATGCTAGAAGTGACAGGTGTGTAAACAGCACCTATGGCAGGCGGGAGTTTGGGAAACAGTAAATTTCATGAACCTGCCTAATTGCCATTAGCCAGCGAGTTAAAGTTATCCAACTTGAGCCAACTAAAGCACAGCATCACAATAAATTTCACATGCTGTGCAGTAGTGTTAGCTGACCTGTCCAACAGGATGAAAGCCAAGTTTTGTCAGTTTCAAAACAAAGCGGTCTCTCTGTGATTCAAGCCTTTCTGACGTTGACAGTGTTTTCACCCACAGTTGATCTGATTCTTTTTTGTCTGGACGGGCTTCAGCACATAAAACTGTTTTGTTGTTATTTTTTTCTTACATGGTGTTTGTGTTGGAGTCTATGTTTTGCTGGGAGCCGGTAGTTTTATGGTCTTAACTACTCCATGTTGTTAGCTGCGGTGTTGTTGCTGTGTGTACGTTACAGATTCAGCAGGCGAGAGAATCGAGAGCGCGCATGCATGTAACAGCAAATGGATTTCCCAAAAATCCAACCCAGAGTCTTCACATACTGGTTGTCAGAGGAAACGGAAAAACCCAGCAAGTGGATCGTTTTTATGTGAGGTTACAACCCCTTCACACACAAGCGGTAAAAAATACTACACATAGACCCTTTAACAAGTGGTCTGTAGTTACAGCATTGTTATCTTACACATAACCACACAGATTCAGGTTCACAGGTGTTACATTTTGAGACAAAAAGAGTGTTGATATTAAATGGTTACTGAAAATCAGCAGATACTGTTTTTGTATCAGCATCAGTAAATCTGAGACAGAGAAGGAGTCTGAGTTGACACAGCATGTGGGAAGCCAGAAATGATGGTATGGTAGGTTAGGCAGGTGAATAGAGGACTGATGGAGACAGAGGAAGAGATGAAATAGAGAGGCAAAGTAATTCTGTCAAACAGTCCTGCTGTCCTGTGTACAGGATATGACCCTCATCGTCCCCTATTAATCAGTCACCATCATTTCCTATGCCCACATCTGTCTGCCTTTGTTGTGTAAGGTCAAGCTCCTATACTCCCCATCACCAGCCCTCCCCCTGTTTGTTTGTCCACTGTCCTTCTACATGTGTGTACAACTCAATCTTTTTCCAAGCATCACCATTATTGTTCTGTTGTCGATCTCTGACCCACCCTCCTCTCTTTTTGTCTTTTATTTCCACCTCATGTCCTCCTTTTCCTTGACGTCTCCACCTCCCAATCTCTCCCGACCGAAACCTCACCCCTGTTTTCAAATGGGAAATCAATAAGTCCGTTTGTGAAAGTCGCCCTCGTTCTCTCTCACTGTCTCTTTTCGCTTACTCACTCACACAGTCACATATACAGTAATATGCCTTCCCCCATATCCCACCAACACTGCTGTGAAAACAAATCATTAAATCCTAAATGTTGGAAATTGAGAAAATCAAATTCACATCTCCTTTTCGTCCTGTCCTACTACAGGAGGAAACACACAGTGGATCATAGTGTAGAAATGACGACACGTTGTACTCAGGTCCTGCAATACATACCACAACTAACTGAAACCAAAGACAAGAGGACACTGAGGAAAAATGAGTAGCCCGGACATCATTTGCCAACTGAGAGTGAGGACAATCACATTTAAAGAGGTGGCTGATGAAAATGAACGGGAAGCCCTTAGCCCTAGGTTCCCATAGAAAAGCTCAGGGAAGTGGCTGTGTGCTGCACTATAACAGACAACAGTGTGTCGAAGCCAGTTTAGAATCAAAATGTCTGCATTTTTCAAATGTTTTTCCCTGACCTTTCTATTTTAAATTTCTCTTCAGTGGAAGAATTTATGCATGAAAATTCGACAGACTTTTTAATCATATTTAACCCTCTCAAGTTAGTTGGTGTTTTTCAAAGACCTTCACCGGCCTTCGGGAATTTCCTTTTGTTGTGCAACAGAATTTTATGCTCTCCAAAGAGCACGGCCCTGTAACAGTGGAAGCTACCGTAAGAGTGCTAAAAGGGGGATATGAAGGGGTACTGCTGTAAATCCCGACATAAAGAGAAAGGATGGGAGACAGCATTATCCAGCTAAGAGCCTGCAGAGGAGGATTAGGGCTACATAGAGCAAGATAGGGAGAGGAGGAGGGGGAGGTGATGAACAGGGACAGCGATTGTGTCACGGCTAACAACCTTGATAAAAATGGAAAAAGGCATGGAAGGGATGCAAAAAGGAAATGGGTAGAGGGGGACAGAGAAACGACAGTGTGGAGAAAGTGTCAATACAGAGGTCAGAATCTGTAGGGTTACAGAGGGGAGATGATATCTACATCAAAACACATTAATGCCCTCCAGGTTAGAGCAAAGCAAAGGCACATAAACATTGGCTGTCTGGACAACATCAAAGCTCAACTTCATGTAAAGCTTATCCATACTGTCTACATATTTAATGACATCTGCAACAATTAAGCAGAGTACGAAACACCAACATTGCTTGAGGTGACATGTTTGTATGCTAAGAGACATGATTCATGAGTACTTTTTTATTTACTGTTGTGTGCATCCAATGTTTGTTGAAATATCCTGGAAGGGGATGTGCAGAGCTAGGAAGGGAGATTAAAAAAATAAAAATAAAGATGTCTTTCTCCAAGTGATTTTTCTTTCTGCTAGAATGTAACTACAGTGAAATATTTTTCTCTCTTAGTCAGGAAGTCAAAACTGTTATTTGAACATCTATAAGAAAAAAGTTCCCATCCCAAATCATTATATTGACACCACCATCTAATGAATGCTGTATACATATTTTGTAGCAGCAACTGAGAATGACAATCAGTACTGCACACTTAACCTGAAGAGTTTCTGGCTATCAGAAAGTCATCTGAACTTTGAACTACATTTCTGTTGAAAGGCCTAAATATGTTCCTGTGTGCCTGGCAAAGTTCCTGCAGTAAAACAAACCAATAAGAAGATCTGCAAGCATGAAGCCACCTGCCTTCTTTCTGTGTATGTGTATTTGCGTGTGCTTAAATGCTTTTACATGTGAATGTGGGGCCATGCACATGCCTTTGTGTGTTTATGTCAGGACTATACAACTACACTGAACAAAATTATAAACACAACACTTTTGTTTTTGCCCCCATTCACCATGAGCTGAACTCAAAGATCTAAGACTTTGTCTGTGTACACAACAGGCCTATTTCTCTCAAATATTGTTCACAAATCTGTCAAAATCTGTGAGGGCATCTGGGGGGGGGGGTCTGGAAACCAGTCAGCATCTGGTGTGACCACCATTTGCCTAACACAGTGCAACACATCACCTTCGCTACTAATAAGAGATTGCGCTTCCTTGAAAAGGCCGGTTCATATGAAGTGAGGGCAATGCGCAGACAATGATGCAAATGCTCAGTTGTTAAGGAGGCACAGGCATTTATTTTTACAGCATTCACGTGAGAGAAGCTGGATAATAATAATGCATGCATGTTTGTGATTGGCTGTTTCAGCCCGGCAGCAGCGCTTTGCTGGTTTGAAGGGTTATTGTGGCAAAAGAGGTTTTTTCCTTCAGGTTTTAAATTTTATTTATTTGTAAATAGAACTGATGCGCGGGGCCTTTGAAGTGATTGACAGGCTGAGTAAATCAGAGTGTCACAGGGGTGTAGGAGAGGACTGTTCCAGTTCCTCCTCAGTGCTTTTGAAAAGTCAATGAAAGATGAATAATTTACAGAGAATCAGTCAGGGATGTAAAGCAAAACTGCAACAAAACAGACAAAGTAAGACAAGACCAAAGCACCATCTGCATCTGTGTTATACAGGTAGTTACAGGTAGAGACAAGATGGAAGAAAAATAATAAAAAGAAGAATGAAGGATAAGATGGAGTAAAAGGATGATGAAAGAGTGACACAGCAGCAGTTGACAACTGGCAGATGGGGACTGAGGACAAATGGACAAAAGGGTTTTAGACAAAGAGGGAAACTTCAGCAGGTGAAAAACCCCACTAACCCCTCCACCATACATCCACTTCATGCACACATACACACATATGGCAAAGGAAAACGATTACGAAGAGGTGCCGATCAGACCCTCATCATCAGGTCAAGCTCTCCTCCATTCCTCCCCTGTCTTGCTTTGTTCCTTTTCCATGTTCTGTCTTTACCCATCAATAACCCCTCTCTCTCTGCCCCTCCCTGCACCACCCACAATCAAATTACTGTGTCAGAATGGAGGGGGTGTTGGGGTGAGCACACTACTTTCTTAGCTTCAGCCAACTCACAAAATCCTCGATTGGACCACCAAATGTACTGTAAGTCTCACATTCTTTAAGCCTGTATCACGCAGCAGGAAAAGCTATTTAGTGGCAAGGTGGTTGCTAGGTGCCACTGGAGTAATGATGTGAATAATCAGCCTCTTTGGCCTCATAATGAGGGCTGTGAGGAGGAAAACACAAACTCATTTGCATCAGTTTGAATGGAGGCGTTTAGTGTAATCTTGCCTAAATGCTATTTTGGAGGTTTTCCCACCTCACCCGGAAAACACTTTGGCAGGAGAAACACAGGTGCTCACACACACACAGACACTGAGAAAGAGAAATTACTAAAAAACTTTTTAAAAGTCCGTATTACACATGAATGGTTGTTTCCCTGAAAGCTTCCATTGTGCTGCCCTAGAAACAGCCATGAAACAATCCAATATTGTTGTCTTTCTTTATATAACTACCAGTCAGTTAAAAATATCCATCAAAGCAAAGTCACATTTTTTTCACACTTATATATAATAATTGTACAGTTATAATCCAGAAACAAGAACAGCTACCTCAACAACTCTGCTTTAATTTCTGAATGTCACCACTTGTCAAGTGAATTTCAAATTGTAACAGCTAGCTGATACAATTCATTGATTTTTCAATTAGTTAAAAAATTACTTGGTAACTATTATAATATATAATAATAATCGATTTATCATTTCAGGGTTTTTTTAGGCAAAAATGATGTGATGACAGTTAGATAAGAAGATCAATACTACTCTTGTCAAGTGCATCATTTTGTGTTGAAAAGTGGTGGGGACATAAGGGATCAGGTTAGGGGTTTGACGAAACACTTAGGCCATGAGACGTAATGATGCACAATTTTGGGGTCAAGACAACAAGACAAGAAGATATTTTAAATCTATTAAGAATAAATATTAATTGATGAAATGTACAATTGGGGGGGTCTTTATTTCCTGCATTCTGGAGACCTTTTCTGCACCAATTTATTGTGGAAATGTATTTATTTATAGAGGGAAACACAAAGTTCAGGTGGAAGGTGGCAATTCAAAATATAAAAATATACTGGAATATAATGTAGTAATCAGTAGCTTGTTTTTTTTAGCTTAGGTAACTTTTTTGGACAACGCAGATCTGTTTCTTCTATATTTACATTGCATTGCAATTCTTATTCAATTCTTGTTGTGTAAATAAACCTTTCTTATAGCATTTTCATTTAACATTTCTTGTTGCAAGCAATCTTTCTGAATTTGTTTTACAAATGCTTTCAAAAAGTGATGGGGATATGTCCCCAGTGTCCTCACTGTAAATGACATCTATGACTCTTGTGTCTCTACGGTAAATATGAAGCTTGCGCCAGCAGCCAGTTAACCTTGCTTAGCAAGAGAAAACAACTAGCCTGGCTTTGTCTAAAGATAACAAAATCCACCTACCAGCACCTGTAAAGCTCACTATTTAACACGTCATTTCATGTTTCTTTAACCAGTAGAAAAACTGACGCATAAAAATGACAAATTGTAGCCCCACATGTAAACCTGTCTGTTTGCTAAGCAAAGCTAACTATCTCCGGGCTGTAGTTTCATATGTTTAATGGAGAGGCGTATCGAAATTCTCATCTCAACTCTCATCAAGAAAGTGGATATGTGACTTTCCCAAAACTATTCCTTTAAGGCTCCTTTCACTTTTCCTACTGAGTTAATGACAAATAACTATGGAAACGACTACAACATCCCACTATGCCATGCAAATATACATGCCCTCACTCAAATGCACACACTCTCATCCATTGACAGAGACACTAGCAACATTAAACAACATTACAACATTAAAATTGAAAGGATTTGGTAGACCAGGTGCTCAAATGAATTGTTTGTACAAAACCCAGAGAAAATACAGTATACAGTCAGGGGATCTGACACAGCCCATCATGCTGCACACATCACTGGGTTTTCCTTGTAATCTAACCATTCATTTGTCATTCACTCTCCCCCTCCACCCTTCTTCTGTTTGATTCCGTCACCTGATCGTCTCTCTCCCGTGTGTGGTGTTGTTGGTTATGCTACAGTATGCCATGTATGTACAGTATTTTTGAGTTTGTAGAAAGCCTCTATGTGTGTCTATCTTCTCTCACTGTTTGGCTCAGCTCTCTCTGAATCAGGACATGCTGTGAGCGGCTGATGATGACGGTGACTCAGTAATGTGAGAATGTCACCAGAGTCTGGGAACTGTGACTGGTTTTTGTCTCTCTGCCAGTGATGCTCAGACTGTAGCTTTCTCTGTACACTTCACTATTGCTGCTGTCAGTTTCGTTTTGTTCTTGTTGGGTTTTTTTCCATTTCAAGTGTATTTTATGCAGGTAAAATACTGAGGCAATTTAGTAAACTTTGGTTTATGTAGACATATGCACCACCATTGGTCAGCTTCCAAATCAGATTGCAGTCCTAAGTTTTCCCAGGCTACATGCAAATCATGTAATACTTCAGTCCAGTGGGTGTTGGTAATGCACCTGAAGTTGTTTGGCTAAAAAACACCAGATGAAGAATAAACTGTGCACTTTCGTGGCGTAGTCGCAACATTAGCAGCTTAGCTAGTGTGGTGTCCGAACGATAATGCTGCGATGATGTGTTGAGAAGAAATCCGCTTGACACTGTTCTTGATTATAAAAGTTTATTACATCAAAGAATTCGGCATCAATTACAAGCTCTGCAGCAGCTTGGAGAGTGACCCAGCCCAATAACCACTCTGTCTCTCTGTACATCGAACACAGCTTATATAGGACATGTTTAGGTCTCTGCTGTCACGCTCTGCCGGTTGGCCATCCTTTGTGTTTACTTTTGAGTTTGGTATCTGCCTTGGTATGTTGAGTTTTGGGTTCTGTCCTGTCTAGTGTCCAGTATCTGTTATATAGTCTGCTTGTCATGTCTAGTCTCTCTGTTTTCCTCTGCTCTCTCTCTCTGCCTCGTTAGTCTCATGTCTTTCACCTGTGTTGCTCCCGCCCTGCTCGTTAGTCCCTGTGTGTATATATACCTGGTGTTTCTGTCTTGTCCTTGTCCGGTCATTGTTCATGTTACCCCCCCAGTCTGTCGTGTGTGTACTCTGTGCCTGTAACCAGCCTTGCTTGTCTCGTCTCGTCTCGTCTCGTCTCCCTGTACTTTTGGATTTCTGTTATTCAGCCACTCACCTGTAAGTGTGCTCGCTTTTGTTTGTTAAGTAAAACCCTTCGTTATACCATACCTGCTCCGCTCTGTGTCCTGCGTTTGGGTTCTCCAACCTGCCTCCACACCACGATCGTGACATCTGCTAAATACCATATCAGGGCACAGTGTTGTGGAATAAGTGTAACCATCTGTTAGACACCACAGAAGGGTACAGTCCCTTCATACACACTAATCTCTTCTCCCCCTAATACTGGGTCCACTGTGCCTCTCTCCAGCTCTGGGTCAGGGGTCAAATTCTATAGGAGGGTTCACTCTTTGTACACCCATCAATCATTACTTCCCCTTAAGGGTTCACTGTCCCTCTCCCCAGCTGCAGAGCATTATGTTAAACTGTAATGGTCAAATGCACATATGTTATACACCACACTAGGTAGCACACTATCCATGCTAATTTCAGTGTAATTTCAGCAGCCAACAGGAAGTAAGTATTGCTCGAATTGCACTGTGGCTTTCTGGGGAGCCCTACTGTACTGTACAAATGCACACAATGCACCTGCCTACATGCAAAAATATACTATACAATGTAGGGTACATGCGGTGAGTGCTCCCTCACACATGCATGGCCATAATAAGAATAGACAGCATTTTGTGTTCATTAGATACAAATGATCAAATGATGTGCGAATAAAACACATGCATGTTGGCAAATGCTTCACTATTAGTTTAGTCTGTCATTGACTATAATTTTCTTTGGATGACTATTAGACTAATATTTATTTCAGGGACCTAAATATACAGGAAAATATTAATTTAAACAAGAAGAAAAGTGGCACCAAAAATTGGGACTGTTTATAGCTCCCCCTAAATTTGTCAAAATAATGTAGGCTCCCCGTATTTTGCTTTTGCATCTTGGAGAAGTGGAATACCTTTTCAATATCTGTTTGCACTACTTTTTGCTTTTTTGGGTCTGCAATGACACTTTTTGATATCTAATAGCTATCTGATGAGAGATGCACGAAGTTGGTAAGTTTCAATGGGGTCTGTGTTTAGCTCAGTTCTGGAGAATTTTTCTAATTTACTAATTTCCCTACTTAACCTCAATCAGTTTATTATAAATGGTGGTCACCAGTATTTTCTTTAAAAATCCATAAAAATAAAATTAAAACAATGAGTCTTAACCATCCCCAACTACATCGACCAATCAAATGGTTATAAGTTAAACATGGTCAAGTTTAGGCTTGAGATGACATAGGATTTGTAAACAGCCTGAGAGGAAGTGCTGCCTCAGAAGTTACGCTCAAGGGAACAAAGTACCCTGCTATTCGTGCATGTAAGAATGCATAGATGCAGGAAATATTTGATAAAATAGTATAAACTATTTGATAAAAAAGGCTTGTTTAAGATGAATTCCTTCTCGCCTGATGGCTACAGCGGGGGAGGTGACAAAAAGCAACAGTCAACTTGGACAGTTGTCCAAGTTGTCCAGCAGCATCAACACTATTTACAGGAAGTCACATAGACATTCGTCAGATCCCGATTGAAAAAAAAGATCTGCCTAATCTATCCAACTTGTGCTCAATCACCAATGATGCGGATGTTCTGCGTGATAGACCACATAGTATTAAACAAGTACTTTGTTGATTTTGAATTGCACTCCTATAACACTGTCAGACTCATAATGGACTGTTTTTTTAAAAAAGCAGCAAAACCAATATAGCAGAACCAGAGATGTCATCTTTTCTATTCCACACATTCTTTTTTCTTATCAAAACCTGGCACCTATTACCCATAATGAAACTAAAACTATAAATGCAGACAGTTAGGTTGGAGGTTGTGTTATGCTAGTAACAGCTAATGTAGCCTCAAGCTGTTAGCCTCAAGAAGAGAGAAGGAGCCAGCTACAGAGGTCTGGTAAGGTCACTTCTTTCTAACTCCAGATTTTTATTTTATTTTCACGCTTGAAGTCCTCCGCCCTGACCGCTGTTGCCTCAAGTGACATCACTCGAGGTGTTTTATCAGATTAGGCTCCCCGTGGAGCCACATAAGTCTTCATATTCATTCGTAATTCAAATGCCTTTACTGCTAGGAGAGATAGTAAATGAGCTGTGATGTGCTGTTCCATTTCTTGTCCAATATGAACCGCACCATCAAACAGCTGACAGACATTACTCTAAAAATAGTGTCTAAATAGCACATACTTGCACTCTGTGCTTTATAAATGGCTTCCACAGAGCTGCTTCAATAAAGTTCTACTTAAATGGATACAATTTTTATCAATGACTTATTCCACTGAAAAGCAAATTTCTATTCCTTTCAACTAAACAATTTACTCTCCAGATCAATGTCATGCTCACGCACAAGAACTGATTTAATGTGTGCATCTCAACACAAAAGAGGACTTGAGACCAGAAATGTGAAAACGTCTGGGCTGTCATGGTAGCACTTGTGTCTCTCAGATGGTTTGTGTATTAAAACCAGGATCCTCACTTTTTTTTGTTAATCCAACTGTCATCTTCCTCTCACCACCAACTAACACTGCATAAAACTGAAGTGGCAGCCGAATCCTGGACACAAGTGCAAAATCTGTTGCACAGTAGAATACTCGTGAACATGCTGACCATCTCATAGATATTTAATAAAGCTAAACACCTAAAATTATCATTAGCTTAGATGCCTGAAGGTTGCCAACTTTCTGCCTAAAGTGTATAATGCATTTTGTTTGGAGTCAATTATCAATAGCAACCATTTCTGCTCTCTCCTTCTCTCCCTTAACTTTGTCACAGAAAATCCAACATAACACATCACCCACTCATCAAATCATTCCAATAAGCATACCAGTGAGACAGAGGAGAGAAGAGACAGATAGCAAGTGTGTATTTGTAAATGTCATCATTTGTTTGTGTCATAAATCTGATTGAAGGGGATGCATTAACGAGACTCACTGCAATTTTAGCTCTTATGAGTGGAGCTGGGCTATTGCCTATAGTGATTGCCTGGATACATGCAGCTTGTTCTTGCACACAGTCACACACGTGCATATTGTCTTTGACTTTTGCAGCTGACCTAAACAGTACCCACGCACCAGGAAAACAGGACAGTACTCCTCCAGATATTAACTGAATGAGGGAAAGGAATGAGGAAAGAGGGAGGAAAAAATATGCAGAGAAAAAACTGTGGATATGCTGATTGGAGCTGAAGCCCAAGGCAGCAAAGGAGGGAGCTGTACAGTTTCATTGTGCTGCACTGACAGGGAATAGAGGAGGACGACGAGGAGGCGTTTCCATGGGAGTGCTGCTGTGTTCTTCTCGAACAGACGCATTCCCTTATCTCCTGCCTGGGGAGAAACAAACACTGGCTGCTCATATGAAGGGGAGTTTCCCTGGATCTATTTGAGCTGTGTAGAGAAGCAACATGGCCCTAATTGAATTTGGGAGAGAGAGAAAAATGCAAGACTCACAGCTGGGCCATGCTGTCTGTGTTGATAGCAAGACAATCTGTACATTATGTGCTGTGTGAAAGCCTATTAATTTACATTAAAAGAAGCTGCATGTTTCAGCAAATGTAAAGTTTTGCACAACATGCATTTGTAGCAAAATGTGTAAACAGAAACATATGCTGAGTCAGTATGTTTTTTTTATGGTGTTACTACCTCTGAATGTGTATTATTATTACACACACACACACACATTTATATATATATATACATATATATACACACACACACACAATCTTAATGTTTAAGCCAACATGGGCACGGGGTCCTCAAAGGGCACAGAAAAATGTAAATTTAAACATCTACAATTCCACTACAGCTGGACAATCTCCATCTGCTGGGGAAGAACATGTAATATGATTGAAAGCGCCAGAACAGCTACTAATGGACATTGTGGTGATTGTTAGTATCCACTGCTGTCTCCAAGGTCAGGAATTATCTTTCAGTCTCAGGTAATAGACAAGCTGCTATCAAATGTGATACATATTCATGTCCCCCTAAAGATGAATTCATGCATTTTTCATCCAGCACCATCATCAGTCCATCATTTGTCTTTGGTTTTTCAACGAAGTACCTGCAAAATGAATACCATTACCATCAGACTCACCTGTCCTTTAGTGCTAACTAGCTTGCATGTTAGCATGCTATCACACTAACGTTTGATGGTGACCATGGTGAACATATACCTAAACATCCGCATGCTGACATTCGAATTTAGCTCGAGGCACCTCTGCGCTTCAAGCCTGACAGAGCCGCTAGCATGGCTGCAGGCTCGGGTTTCTACTTACTGAATTTCTATCCTGTTCCTTCCTACATTCTTCTACATTCTAATTCTTGTGGTGCTTTAATGCTAATTTTACCTACTGGGGATCCTGGGAATTTTGCTTTGGCATAAGACTCCAGCAGGGACTGCCTTATTTAATGGAAAACACAATCAGCCCATCCTCACTGTGAAGTTAAAACATAAACCCTTACAGCTAAATGAATAGTCTTGTAAACATAGAGAGTGATAGAGAAGAAAGGTGATTGACTAGGCAGAGGGCCAGAGAGAGGCTGGTGAAGGAGCACAAAGTGTGATCTGTGTGGACAGGCCTGTAATTGAAGGGAAGGAAAGGGCCTTAACCTAGATCAGTATCTATCACTCCATCAGAAAAAAGAGCTCGACACCCACATATTTCCAGAAAAAGGGAGGGAGCGAGAAACCAAGGCCTCTGTTGGAAAGTAAGTCTATAAGAAGGAGGAAGAGGGGTAAGGGGATACTGGACTCTTGTGTATGTATTGTTGGTTCCTCAGACCTGTGACACAGATGGGAGAAAGACAAAGGATGTGAAAGTAAGCGAGAGACAATGACTGATAGAGGGAGAACGGAGATCAACATGTTGAGATAGAGCCCTGGAGACACAGCCACCAGAGAAGAAGAGAATTATGGGAGTGCAAATTAAATTACACCGGAAGGGACATTCAGATCTGGACCTGCAGGAAACACTGCACATGGGACTCTTTGTTTGTGTGTGTGTGTGTGTGTGTGTGTGTGTGTGTGTGTGTGTGTGTGTGTGTGTGTGTGTGTGTGTGTGTGTGTGTGTGTGTGTGTGTGTTTGTGTGTGTGTGTGTGTGTGTGTGTCCGTGTGATATAAACAGGTACATACAGATATCAAAATGGGTAAAGAACACAAGAATGTAAGAACAGAAGATCAGAAAACAAGATAGGAGGGATGTAGCATAGCAATCTACATGTGCATTTTTGCTAAGCCCACATATAATTGTCATAATCATATCTTCAGTGAAAGTGGCCTATCAAATGATCTTGTTTACGTTTAGAGTAAGTTATTAGTTAGTGGTAGATATGGTCTACGACTGCTGATATAGCCAATATATACTGAAACCTCTCCACCCTATCAGTGGCACTCAGACAGGGTGGAGACTCTCGCCCAGAGTCCATTTGTTCCTTCTGAAGAGGTACGATTTTAAAAACATCTAACGAATATAGAGTGTGATTTTTTTTTAAAGGCTAAGTTATTTCCCATAACAGCTGGGCACTGTAGTTTTAATTAAACATTACTCATACAAAAGTAAATTGTGCATTTGTTGGGTCCTGTTTTTGGCCGTGGAATAATACACGTTTCAAGCACTAATGAGTACTTACGGCAGCAAGATGTGGAATCTAAAAAATCCTCATTTCATCGTATTCCTTTGAACATAAGAAAGCATGTAGGATATCACCTGATGCGTTCTTTCAATAACATAAAAGCCGATCAGTATTATAACCTTTATAAATAAACGGTTCATATGGCAATAGGGAAAACACTCAAACCTAGGCCAACATGTTATTGACAGTGTAGGTAAGGAAAGTACCTCTGAGCATTTTTGTCAAGTGGCAATGCCAAGCCTCTCTTTGCATTTATATCACACATGATGGAGGTCTGACCACTGAAGCCGATCCTGCATCAACCTCCAACAGACAGTAATATACATACAGCTCAGCGACTGCATCTTACTACCTCAAAATATAAATGTATTCTCTATATAACAATTTGCATCACATCAGCCTCTCAAATGTCTGTAAATTGACCAGGATTATGTTAACATTGCTAAATGTGATGTTTGTTTTTGAGACTCCAATATCTGTTTCACTTACACCAGCCAAATACTCAAATATATGAGCGCCTTTCTTGTTTTGTGATGAATTTTGATTTTCTTTTTCCAGCTAAGCTAACTGGCAAACTGTAGTAACACATCATTATCTGACAGTAAACAAGGCAGGCTCAGTGCCACGTACCATCCTGATGAAAACTATCTGGTTAGAATGATAATGACATCCACAATTTACATCTGTCCATGAAGATTAGTAGGCTAGTTATGTCTTATTACTGTGCAGTGTGTGTGTGTGTGTGTGTGTGTGTGTGTGTGTGTGTGTGTGTGTGTGTGTGTGTGTGTGTTGTTCTTTTCTGTTTCCTACTTTAAATTCACTTTTTAATCTTACCTCACATTTTTCATTTATTTAATCCCACTACTTATCAGTTCTCCCATCCCCTAACCGTATACAACATTGACAACACATATCAACAGCACACACAAAACAAACTGAAACTGTAACACCACATGATGTCACAGTTTCATTTCATTTAAACCATTTGAAAAGAAGCATTGAGCAGTTGTTTAAAATGTGGATGAAGAAGAAGAAGAGCGGAGAGGTCGGAGATGAGATAAATAAGACAGATAAGAGTGAATAGCATTAATTATTTTTTCAAGTCGTCTAATGTCTTTTTACTGTCCAGCAGAGTGGTTCTTCAAGGAGCAACGGTTTGTGATGCAGGCCTGGGGTGCTGTGCTTTCACAAAGGTCACAAGAACACTGAAGAAGATTAGCAATTCAGATCAGGATAAAGGGGCTAAAAGGCTGCTGAAGTCCTGCCTGAGTCTGATTACATTAGCAAAGAGTAGGAGTGCAAATGCAAATCATAGGAAATAGATTTATGCAAATACATATATGCATACACACACTGACAAACTGGCATAACAATAACACATGACTTATGATAATGAAACATATAAACAGCACATGATTCCTTGTTAAGGTTTATCCTGAGTATATCCTCCCACTAATTATCCATCCTCACTCACTCAAACACACACGTACACACGGTTTATCAGCAATCTCAGCCCAGCACCCTGACCATCATCCATCTTGTTGAAATGAGTTTGGGCTGCGGGATCATTATGAGGTCAGTTTTGAATGAAGATTTCCTGCTTTCCAAGGATAACTCCCTGATCTGAGTTATAGTGCTGTTGTGGTGGTGAAGCAGCTTTGGACACCTTTTGATAACAACTTTCATAACAATTCCTCAAAACCTTAATGTTTAGACCAAAGAATTTGGTCAAGCTACGGTGCATCAAACAAAAAGCACGTTACAGCAAGGGTGAAAAGTTCATCTGCCAAGTACAAATAAAGCTATACTGTACAATACATGCAATGTAACAATGCATGTATTGTCTCTCTATCAGAGACATACAAGCCAGACTAACACCACGAATCTGTTATGCTTCCACAAGCCTAGTGTCAATAACCATATTCCATACTTTCCATACCTTTCATACCAGCAATTCTCAATCCTGTTAATTAAAGAAAGCACCATAAACACTGCATATTTTCCATCTGTTGTGTGTTTCCAGTCAAACAGGAATTCACAGGCTAGGAGAGATGAGAGAACGTGCAGTGTAGTGGTCCGCTTTGTTCACAGTTACAGTTGACTAGACTATATAAACATACTTCACTGTCTGACCACTGAAAAGAATGGATATAAGTTATTAACTACTTAGCATAAGTACAAGCATATCCCCCTGACCTCCTGAAAGGGCTTTTGCAGGGCCTTGTTTCAGCACCATGGAGAGTGAGCACAGGAGGATGCATGGCTGACAGGGAGACAGAGCCTCTGCACAAGCACAAGGTTTGTGATTATAGGTTTAACAATATCATGTACCTGTTCTCTGCAAGTGGGCTCCATCTTATCAGTTGTGTTGTTTTTGATCAGTGGGTTTAAAACAAACACATCTTACAGTATGGCTCTATATTGCAGTGTTTGTTTGTGTGTGTGTGTGTGTGTGTGTGTGTGTGTGTGTGTGTGTGTGGTGTATTTGTCTGTGTGTGTGTGTGTTTGGGTAGCCTGAGATATGTGCTCTAAGACTGCCATGTTATTAGAACAACAAGCAAACTGGGGACAATATAAAGCCTGGATTAGGTGCAGAAATCACTGGCGTGCTATTAACGATATTGAAATGAGCAACACTCAACAGCCTTCTCTCCCCTCATCTCATAGAGCTGCGTTGCAAGCCTGGGTCTTACTCCAAATGTCAAACGTCACTTCCACAGTTACAGTTCACAGGTAGTCCATATTAGAGTAGACTAGAAAGACTGGACTTAGAGAGCCAGAGTAAAGAGAAGCCCATGCCAGTTTCACTTGGTGTAACTGTGTGTTGGTGCACACCCTGACAGGCCGGATGATGCAGTGAAGGCACTGATTGCCTGGAGTCTAAAAAATAAATACCAGTATACTGACAGATATGCCCAACGGTTGCTATGACGACTGTGAACCCACCCCCTTAAATGTGTGCGTGCGCGTGCGCGACCCGGCCTCGTTAGTCCTACCTTGCATTCCTCCATGCACGTCCTAACCGAGTATGCATCCGTCTCGTATTTCTGAACCAGCAGCTCAAACTCCCGGTAGTTCTCCTCCGCCTGCTGGTCAAGACGCTGATAAGCCCGGACACACTCGCTGCATCCCTCCATGGCCATATCCAGGGTGCAATTCAAATCGTCCGGACTCGTAAACCCGTAAAACAAATCCAAAAGTGAGTAGGAATTACAAAAAGAAAGGTACAAATCGCTCAGATTCACGTACGCAAACTGTGTCCCCTTTCCCCCTCCACCGGAGAGGCCCAGGCACACGGTCTTCGCGTCCGTGAAAGTAAAGCAGTCTTTGGACAGGCTGTCGGGGTGACAGGTGTCCATTCGCCACAGAGGTTTGGTAGAATTCCCTAGAAAAATAACATCTTGCTCTCTGGCGAGACGGTGGGGGTCAGGTGATGTTGGGATATGGTGTCGGTGGAGGGAGTTTGGGTACTCGCCCATGTCCGTAATTGCAAGCCCCTCGTCCGACCGCTTGTCTCGGGTTCGCGTTAGTTTCGCCTCAGCGCAGAACCACAAGTGATCAGAGAGCAGGACGGTGATGAACAGCAGAGAGGCCAGTGACAGTCGCCATCTCTGGGCCCGCTCCGACTCGGTAAATGGCTTCTCGTTCTCTCGGGGTGCAAACCAGTATTTTAAGCCTTCATCATGCTGCCGACGCATCCAAGCACCCCTGGTCATATTTTAGGAAAGTGCTGCCCTGGCCGACTCCACCGCGGGGGCTGCTCTGCCACAATACTCATTGACTTGGGGGAGATGGACTCCGGTTGGTTCTCCTCTGTAACGGTGGGGTGCCGTGCCTCCGCCGGTCCAGGGCGCTCCTCTATCGCGCCCGCAGCAATCGGTGCTATTCCGATCCAATTAGCGCGCGCGCACAGATTAAGCTTCGCGCTGCCGCATCCCGGTTCTCCATGGCTCTCCGGGGGGAAACGGCGTCCTCTTTGACCGCATGCCCCCCTCTTTCTATCGTCCGTCCCCCGGGTTTGTTCTCTCGTCGGGGGCGCAGGGAGACCAGCTGTTGCGAGCCTCTTGGTACTGATGCTGCGCGTCTGCCGCCGTTCGGTTTGCAGATTCACTTAAAGGAGAGCAATGAGCCCTTTCGATTCATGCAGACTGGTTTCTCTGTCCCGTACCTGGGCGGAAAGCCTAGAATCCTTTCTCCCGTTGGCCATTGTCATCTTGGACCGCGGTTAAGTTGCCGCCATGTTCGTCTTGAAACACTTTTTCGGAGAGCTGGGTCTGTTTGCGTCATCTCCATCGTTGCGATAGCTCCATCGTTGCGCAGTGGTGGAGCAGCTTATTACCTATGTGCACACACACACGCAAACACACAGGGGGAGACACACACACAGGGATGGAGAGAGAGGGAGCACAGACACACATAAAGGTGGTAAAGGGTGTTTTGGCTGTCCTCGCTGCACTTCATGAGTAATAGTAGCCAAATATTGTCTTGGCAGGGCACAAACATACACTTATGGCGACATCTTGCTTTTGGTGCAGGCAAGACGCGAGTCCATTCACAAGAACAACAATGCAGTTAAAACATCATACTCACTGTTTCCTTACAGGCTAGTCAAGATTCAGTAATCCAGCCCATTTCACACACGAATGTAGGCTGAAATGACATAGCTTTTTTTCATGTCCAGAGGAGACAGAGGTGAAATGAAGATGTGGGAAATTAAGGCTTTGAAAAGTCTAGAAAATAGTCAGGTTTCAGCTTCTGAACAAGGGGAAAGCAGCTGAACAAGCACAAGGTCACGTACGTGTTCCCTGTAAGTGAATCTCATCTTATCAGTTGTGTTGTGTTTGTTCAGTGGGTTTAAAACAAACACATGACTTACAGTATGGCCCTATATGCAATGTTTGTGTGTGTGTGTGCGTGTGTGTGTGTGTGTTTTATATCCTCATGTCCCAGCAGTGGGGACTTTAACCTAAATGCACACTAACCCAGGGGGACTCGTCTTATGGTTAGGGTAAGTGGCTAAGGAATACATCATGTCAATGAGGTGTCCCAACGGGGATAATGGAACAAGCGCGCGCGCGTGTGTGTATATGTGCGTGCGTGCGTGACAGAGAGAGAAAGAGAGGGAGTGAGAGTTAGGTGGTAGTTGCTGAAAGTAAATTACAGTATTTATCCTCATCCTTAAAGGTACTAATCATTGTCAGAGGCATGGCTTGGAGTGCTACCAAAGAAATTGTTGCTTAATGTTAATGGCCTGTATATTGAGGATAAGACAAGAGATGATTACCTGATTAATGTGTTCTTAAGGCAGGACAGGAGGCAGCTTATTCTTCAATTTGTTGTTGAGGTGAAGAAATGCTCATCAAATGCCAATCCAATTAGTTTTAGTGTAGCCAGTGTCCCTCTGCCAAAAAAACTAAAACAAAATATATATTTATATAAATGCTACAACATATTGAATAGTGCAGAGAATATATTGTGTAATTTATTTCTGTGGGAGAACAGCACTGAATTTCAGCACCATGGATAGCTCACCACTTACTGTTGTCTGTGTGGAAGTTCTCCCAGTGTCCTGTCACAGAGTTTTGCTTATAAAACTGCCCTCAAACACAATAAAAAATGTGTTTAGTCACTCTTGTCAATGATATTGCACCTTCCACTGAATGTACTCCAGAGTTGTTTAAGCTAAAAAAAAATCAGAAAGTCAGTAATGCAGGCTATTTCTGTTATGTTGTCCAGAGTGGAAGGAACAAGCCTTGTCAATGGCATAATTTGCTGATTTATCACCAAATGTCAGCGGGTGCTCACACAAGGAGAGTCGGTTTTTTGTTCTCTGATTCACCTCTGATCGCAGTGGTGACTGTAAGTTCAGCACACAGGGCCTGATTTTTGGTAGGAGCCTTAACCGGATTTGAAAATGCCGATGGTGTTGTGGCAAATATCTGTTGTGTCAGTGCTAGGCGTGCTTGAATGCTCATCATTCAACACTCGTTGCTCTCACATATTATGTCACTGCAGGATGCTGTGATCATGCCTCTCGGGGATAGATGTCCTACTTCGGCTGGGATTGTCTAGTCTGCCTTTAACTGTAGTTGCTCAGTTTCATGCTGTCTTTGACCCTAACTGTTGAGTGTGTGTGTGTGTGTGTGTGTGTGTGTGTGTGTGTGTGTGTGTGTGTGTGTGTGTGTGTGTGTGTGTGTGTGTGTGTGTGTGTGTGTGTAAGTGAATCTCATCTTATCAGTTGTGTTGTGTTTGTTCAGTTTGTTTAAAACAAACACATGACTTACAGTATGGCCCTATATGCAATGTTTGTGTGTGGGTGTGTGTGTGTGTGTGTGTGTGTGTGTGTGTGTGTGCCTGCCTCCCCCTGCTCTGTTAGTAGACATATGGATATTTACAGATTTGGCCAAGAGTCTCGAAATACCATTTCCAGATCTGCAATTTGATTGGTTCGACTTGAACGCCTGACTTATGTCAGCTCCTGAGAGGTGGCCAATCAACATCATATGGAGTGTGTGTCTGGCACAGCAGAGTTGCCTGTTTCACACCACCCTTATCACTTCCCTACCTGTGTGTTTGGATCTGTGTGTGTGTGTGTGTGTGTGTGTATGTGTGCAAAGGAGATAGAAGTAGCACGAGGGCAAAGTGAGCAAGAGACAGAATAGAGAGATAGAGCCAGAGAATGCAGATTGCTGGCCCTTAAATCTGGAGCCATCACAGTAAGGGCTGGCAGACATGACTCGTCCACTATCTATGCTGGGGAACATGTGTGCGTGGGCGGGTGTGTGTGCATGTGTGTCCTCTCTGAAACAACTGTACATACATGTGTGTAATTGATTGTATTAGTTCATTGTACTGGCACAGTACCTTGTGCTAAATTAAAGGTAATTTGCACAGTTGAGGGCAGTTGCACCTCTTTTTTTCATTTTAAGTTTTTTAAGCAATCAAAAGTCCATTAAAAATCAGAACTATTTTTATATCTATCTTTCCAATATTGTCCTGTCTGGCTTGTCAAAGGCACTTGAAAGTCCATTTGTCTATTTCAGATTAAGCATCTATTTATAAATGTCTATTTAAAAACGAAAATAACCCAGTGGAGGGTTCATTGCCTCAGTAGTACTCTGTTTGGAGCTGTTCTGATTCTGATCCAATTACAATTACAAAAAGTAACCAAATTCTTTATTGTTTTTCATGAGTCATACAAGCAGACAAAAACACTAATGCTGACAATGTTGGTTCTTTAAAAAACATTACTTCATGAGCATTTGTTGCTTTTTCAAGACCTTTTTGCACCCTGATGTTCACTATCTCATCCTTGCAATGCGTTTCCCCACCTGTCAGCATTCCTGATTGAGGGAGACAGGAAGGAGGAGAGAGGTGGTTGCTAGACTGGACCCACCGACAATCAGAGTAGGAGGGGAATAAAGTGAAAGACAAGAGACAGGTGACATCATCCAACTGTGCCGTTCACCAACTTGTGTCAAATTCACAACCTACGTGCTGTGTCAGCGTGGAACTGGACCTCTTTAAGTAAATTTCCATTTCTTGTTCACTCTTTACATGCATCTTTCCTTCCTTTCCTAATCTGTCAGCATTTTCTTTCCTCTTTTCATACCGCCGCCATCTCTTTCTATCCTTCCCTCTGTTTGTCTCTCACTCAGCTGACCCTATACGTCTCTTGAAATGATTCTTCCTTAAGCTCTTGCTCACCATCACCCCGTCTTCCTCTGTCTCTCGGTCTCACTCTCCTTCTGTGCTTTCATCTGTCTGACGTCAGAGTGGCAGCCTCTCTCATTGGTCAGAGAAGACAACACCCGCAGCCCTGGCATATTGTCCTGAGTGGATGTTACGAATTGACAAGAGATGTGTGATCTAAGATTAGTACATTATCCAACTCAAGAACAAATATGGTGTATGCACCTGCAAATATAAATATATGTATGTTTAGAAGTGTGTACATACAGGTGCACATACATGATTATGATCGTGTCTGTTTTGTCTATCTGCAGTGATGTGTTATTCTGCTGCTCTGAGTGTGTGCCAGTGTGTTGAACGGCAAAGTTTATTGTTGGCATTAAGAGTAGTAGTTTGACAAAAACGTATCAACTCGAAGTCAAAATCAGCAAACTGAGTTTGTTCAGTTGTTAATCTAAGTATGGAACTTTAATAGAAAGGTATAAAAACCTGTGTTTTTCCTTGTTTAAGCTACATATCACTGATGACAAAAGTATGCTATACAGATTTCTTAATGTATTGTTTTTCTTTCCATTGGTAGCCATTTATCCTTCTATGCTATGAAAATCAATAAGAATATTCTAAAAATGTGATTGTCTTATTCTATTAGAGTCATAACAAAGTCTCTTTTGAATATTTTCTATCATTGTTGCTGGAATATTTCAATAGTGTGCACTGCCTCAAACTATAATATAACTTTGACAAAAACAAATGCCTAGTTGTTATTCACTGTGATGGACTGCACAACCAAAGGAAATCCACCAATTGATTTTCCATTATACAGAAATGAATGGAAAATAATGGCTGGCTAAAAGATGAAAAAGAAATCTATGTAAAAAACACACATTTCAGCATGGTTTTGCATAAAACATCAGCAGTGATGTAAAGTAGACATGATTTGCCTTAACATTTGTTGGTGAAATAAATGTGCATCATTTAGACTGGTCGCTGGAATCAAGGGGGATAAAGTCGATGACGGAGATACCATCATGCATTTCAACCTCCCACCCCACCAAGTACTACCTGTGCTCCGCTTCAGGGTTTTACTCTCCTGATCGATTGACTCACCCCATTTCCGTTCCAGGAATCCTTCAGCGGTTTATCCACACAGCTCTCTCTCCCAAGGACACTGTCTATTGCCATATCCATGATCCTGGGTTCCTGGCCTATATTCCCACCATGCAATCTGGATCTCTGTGTTCACACTGCCTCCAGCTTCAAAGGAAATGTGTCACAATTTGTGAACACAATTTGAAATTATCTCAAACATTTAACTATAAATCACCTTTTATAATTATAACACTTGTAAAGCATTGATGAGGAGGATATGGCATTATTCTGTTGTTTCCATGTTTGGTGCACAGGTAATGTGATTGATTTTGAGGGATAGCAACCTCACTCTGAGGTCTGCTCAACTGACTGACTTCTCCCAGTAGGGCACCATGAGGTTGACATGCGGTGAGTGAAATGTCTCAACAACAAGCCTCAGATATACTCAGCATTTATTGCTAATTAGCAGTCTTAGCATTAGCTAAACAAAGATGGTGAACATGGTATAAACCTTATACCTGCTTAACATCTGTATGTTAGCATTGTCATTTTGAGCATGTAAGCACGCCGACGTTAGCTCAAATAAGAACCTTACAGTAGGCTAACATGGCTGTAGACTCCTAGTCTAATTGATTCTGCAATACAGTCTGACATTTTTTAATTTTACACAAAGTAAGAAACAAGATTAGGCAAAGTGATTTCATTTGCTGCAGCATGTTAAATCAAACCAGAGATACAGTATGTACACATTTCTGAGGAGATCTTGAATTGAAGGAGTGTCTTGATAAGCACCAAAACCATTTGCCTGCTTCCTCCACTCCTCCAGAACAGGCCTCTGTAACATCAGCTGTAGCCCCAGAGTAAACGGCAGAAGGCAGGATTTACAGGAACTCCGGGGATGAGCTTGAGGCTCCCCACCCCAGCAGAGAGAGCTGAGGCCAAAAGGTTTTTGTCACCAAGCATCCCTACTGTCAACACGAACCTGAGCTGGACCTACAGTACTTTATTCATTCCTCATCTGTTTATCCATCCTCATCTCATTGTCCTATATCTGGTCCTCTATCATTGCATTAAATTCTACTGAGATCAAACCAATATGAAGTCGCTGTTCTTCTGCACCTGCACAGAGCTGTATCACTTGAATTTAGTATTCCTTGTGTGATGTGCGCTTACATAAAAATTTCATATGCTGAATTTAATGGGACAACAGATAGAAGACCTTGGGTGAACGATTTATTAATGCAAAGCATGGTAAAGGCTCAGTGTGTGAGCAAGGAAAATGAGCCTGGCGTTTCTAAATGCATTTGCCTCTCACTAATCTGTGCTGTCAGAGAAAAGCACCTCCTGATGAAAGGGATATGTCTGCCCCTGGATCCAGCAGGAAAGTGGGGAGGAAAAATTACGTATTGAAGCCTTTGAAGAACTGGGAGTGAAGTCAAATCCCAGCTAACATGGAACATGAGCACTATCCAGTGCCGAGATCCAGTCACCTCTCATCCTGTAGGAGCGGTGTGTTAACAGGAATAAACACAGAGCTACTACCCAGACTGTGCCTGGGATGTGGCTGGAGAAAGGCCAGGGTAGCTCTGCTCCAATCCCCCGGCCTCATCTCTCCTTCCCTCTTTTCCTCTCTTCTGTTATGCTGTGCCTTAGAACATCACCAAACAGTCCCTGCCACTGGGTTAAAGCACAACTCACAGGGCTAATCACACTGGTCCATAACAATTTCTTCTCTTCAATGTCTGTCTCCCTCATGTCATCACTATCTTGCTGCGTAATTGTTAAAAGTTCAAAGTTATCTGCAGTGGAAATTGCTTAGATCCGATACAATATGTCAAAATAAATGTGCTGTTTTTTGGCAGCCATATTGCTTCTTGTTTGGTACTTGACCAGCTTAGCAACTCTATATGCTGTCAGTCGGTCCATCACTTTGATCCAGATTGAAATATCTACATATAATAGAGATATATATTATATGATAATATTCCATGGATTGAGATTAATTTTTGTACAGACACACTCATGGTCCCCAGAAAATGAATCCTAATGATTGATCCTGAGACTTTTATCCTTATCTTAACATTTACTACATGAATCCGACCAGAATTTTGAACAGACATTAATGGCTCCCAGGCAATGATTCCCAAAGACTTTGGTGATCGCCTCTAGTGCCACTAGAGGTTCACATTTGTGGTTTTGTGTAAAATGTCTCCACAACTACACTTTCATGTTTCCCCACAGGATCGATAGCATAACTTTGCTGATCCCCTGACTTTTCATTTAACACAATCAAGAAAACAAAATGTTTATCTGCAAGGCTAATGACACTCCATCAGTCTCAAAGCTGTGCTTTGTTTTCAGCAAATGTTAGCATGTTAACACAAAGAAAGATAAACATTATACCTGCTGATGTTAGCATTGTCATGGTGAGCATATTAGCATGTTGACATTTGAATTTAGCTCAAAGCACCTCTGCGCCCAAGCACAATCTCAGAGAGATTCTCTTGTTATCATGTAGCTTGGTTCCTTGCACAACACTCTCTGTGTGGGTGTCTTGTTTGCAAATAAAGCCAAGGTTCAATCGCTATCTAATCTAGTATGCAAGGTGGTGTGTTCTGTGTGTGAGCCCAGGCCTGTGTGGCAGTGAGCTGTACTCGGCCTAAGCCCTTACTCTGCGTCATCTGTCTCATCACACAGACTGGCCGACCTCAGATGACTTTGCAGACACACTCTGCAGTCTACCAGTCACGTGTGAATCTCTCCCTCTCTCCCTGTGGTGGCTTGCTCTACTTCTGATCACAGCACACATCTGTGCTTCTCCTGGCAATCTGAAATCTAAGTGAGACAATCAAAGGCGGAGTGCCATCCATTAGCGACTGTGCACAAGTTGCTCTTTAGATGCACCGCTATAAATTCACTTAACCTGGGACCATGTTAAATGTAAAGATTGTGTCACTGGTAATTGTGTTGTCCGCCTATTTGCAGTTCTGCTAACTGCTCCCTAAAAGCTGCTTTGATGTGACGGAAACTTGCCACCTCTACAAGTCACAGCACACAAACACACTTATGACCTCCTTCCTTCCTAAATAACCATCCTCTTTTCTCTCTTGGACACTTATCCCCCTCTCTCTACTTCAGCCATGCGGCTCTCTGTGAGGCTCTGTAAATATCTGCCACAGACTGAGTAAAGTTCAGGAAAAGGTCAAAAGTGATACATTCTGCACTGGCTCTGTCTACTATGTATTACTGTAAAACCAGGGTTTGAAGGAACCCAGTGTTCCACCTCAGTGTATCACTGTTTCATCAGGTGAGATAATAAAACAGCAGCAAAGTGATCTGACTTCATTTTTCTAACACCTTTATATCAAGTATGTAAACCATTGCTGTAACCATTAAACAGAACCTTGCAGCAGTGATCTATGGAAAAACATCAATCCCTCTCACCGTGGTCCTCTAGGCTCGCTGGAGCTGTGATGCATTGCACCATTGAGATACTCGATTTACAGGAAGGAGAGTAGGGGAGAATAAATGCCGAAATTATGGCTATAGTTAAATCAGTCAGCTCAAGAAGATCGGCATCATCTGATTTTGCGAGCTCCCCTGTCATGCAGCGGGGCTAATTTATGGGGTCACAGTGGGGTCATGGCTGTAGCTGCAGTGATACACTGCAATCAAGCCAGGGTCCAGAGAACCGAGGCCTGGGGAACATAAATCAACGGCATGAACTGCCACTGTATACTGCTGGGTGGTGAACTAACACACACACGCACACTCTCTCTCTCACACACAGAGTAGGACAAAAAACTACTATAACTCATTTATCCAAGTATCGTACACTGTCACCAGGACGTACACGTTCACACACAGATGCAGAACACCCTGCTCTCTGCTAATTCAACCCATTAACAGTGACATTTAAAGATATCTCCCCAGTGCACAGCCGCCAGTGTAAAGTACCTTTTCATTAAGCTCTTATTGTGTAGGCCTCAGGGGTGAAGACGGGAGGTGCCTGGGAGTGTGTGTGTGTGTGTGTGTGTGTGTGTGTGTGTGTGTGTGTGTGTGTGTGTGTGTGTGTGTGTGTGTGTGTGTAAGAGAGAGAGCAACAGAAAGAGAGAACAGATGACAGAGAGAGAGAGAAAGAAACAGTTTGAAATGAACAACAACTAAGAGCCAAATGTGGAGATAAAGAGGGGATGATGAGGAGGGGAGGCTGTGAAATACTGTCCAGAACCACAGGTTGCAACTCTTGTCTTTAAATCACAAGGCTCCCTGAACAATGGCTATTACACTGACTTACTACAGGGTCAAATAACTGAAAAGCGAGAGATACAGGACAACGGATACGCATATCACTACATGGACTTATGTCTTGGTCCTTCCTCTTAATCATGCTTGTTCCCTCCCTCTCTGTCTCTCACTCTCACACAGCCTCATTTATGCAACCATTTCTGCCTGTTGAGTGAGTATGGTTAAATATGGCACATTTTGAAAATCACATGCTGTGCTATAATTACTGCCAGGCCATTAACTCTGATTTTATATCTGCCACCTTATGTGACTTGATGTGTACTTGGTGGACGTATGAATGGTGGCATACGTCAGTCAGTCCAGTGTGTTCGCAACAAGAGTTTAATTGGATGGAAAGGGCTGTAGTGCCTACGAAGCAATGTTTTTGTTTTAGTAGATGTATTGAGCTATTAGTCTTTATTTGCAACCCACTGCTGCTGGGACTGTTTAGAGCATGACCTGCTGGCACACACTGATGAATAACTACCCTTTTCCCCAACTTGTGTCACATGAAGCATTACTTTCAAGGCAATGACACCGTGCATTAGTAAATGACAGTGTGTGTATTGGCCAAGAACCCCTTATTCTATTGCTGTGCATGTGCAGAAACGTTCCTATAGAGTGTATAAGCTTTTATTACAGTGTGAATAAGTTTGAATAAATCAATATTTAATTTAATCTTTAATTTAAACATGCAGATCCATTTTGTAAGTGCTCTAAAATCTTTAAACGTAGCCGTCAACTTTTGTAATATAAAAACGCCGTTGACCGGCCATATCTCCCTGCTTCACATTTTAGTTCATCACAAGGTCTAAAACCTAAATTTGGCAGAAGAGTTCTTCACTCTTTCTTTTTAAGCCTTCCATTTTTGCTCATTCACATACCCATACCCATACAAACCCACAATTGTGTGGACAAACACACACACACATTTATTAAATGAGAAATGAAAGATGGCCTTTCCATCCCCACAGGATAAAACAGTAACCTTTCATCTGGACCACAACCCTGTCTGTTTCTACTGGCAACCAGAGTCTGCATGTCCTCTGGTATCAGTTCAGTCAGGAGTGATCTCCCAAAACGACTGAAACAATCACTTATTACTGGTCTGACTGACCTTCACAAAGTGAGCTTTCTCTAAATTGAGTGAATTTGCTCTTTAAGTGGATGTCGGTTACCAACATGACCCTATATGCACTCAAATTCTACAGTTTACCCCACCTTTAGAAAAATCTTGACTTCACTCAGACAATGTGGCTGCATTTTTCAAGGACAGTGGGTTCTACTTCTCTGCAGAGGCCGAAGTCTCCACAGACTAAATTGAACACATTTTAATTACAGCATGCCCTTGATATTGTTCTTTTTTCAAACAGGGCCTGCTGCTGACATTATTTTCATGGTTGCACCTCCTTCAAAAAGAAAATGTCCTTCACAGAAAAAGAAAATGTCCTTCACAGAGAAACATGTTATGGTTTTTCCTGACGTGATGATGGGCACATAGTATCTGTTAAAATATTATTAGTAACAGGGATTAATAATGATGGTAGCAATGACAATGATGATGATAATGGTGGTGGTGGTGGAAGAGAAATAGTTTGATGTACTATGTAACTATTTCTTGCTGAATGGAGGCCCAACACAGTGACTTGGAGTTTTGTCATCACCGTAAAGTTACCAGGCAACCAGCAGAGACTCCATGAAGTCACTGCACCTGACCACTGTTCAACAAGAAATAGTGACAGCACATGCAGCAAACTCCTCTTAAAAACACAACTTGTTATTCTGTTTGTGTATGAATTAAAGAACTGAGATACAACATGTTAAAGGCTGATCCTGGTGACCATATTTTTGAACTTTGGAGAGAAACAAGCTGACTGTTGCCCCCTGTTTCCAGTGTTCATGCTAACCTAGGCTAGTTTTCGCCTGGTTTTAACTTCATACTTAATGCACATAACAGTGGTATCAGTCTTATGACTGTGCATTAACTCTCAGCAAGATAGAATTTCCAAATATTTCGAACTATCCCTTTAACCTTAACTGTGCCAGCAATATCAAAGATTGTCAAAGACAAATGCTGCCATTTTTACTTTTACTGAGGAGGAAAACAACTTGAAGACCGCTTTATTTAGCAGCTCTGGCAAGTGATGTTACCACTGAGGAGGCTGTTCAAGTGTCTGTAGAGCCAAAGAAAGCCTTCTCTGAAAGTCATCTTTTCTTCTTTATTTTTGGCACAATGGGCAAATGTGCTAATTATCTATCTCTACCATCAGAGGAGGTTGGGCAAAGACCGGGAGATTAATGACGCCTTACATAATATCAATTACACTCTAAAGATGCAGCAGATATGATAGGAGCATTTTAGGGAAGGTGGTGACCACTCTTATCATGGTGAGTATATTAAACACAATGAGGAATGTGAAAAGAAGGAGTTACAAGTCCTGCAAAGGTTAGTTCATGTTTACACAAAACCTAGCACCTCATTCAAATCCAATTCAATTAGGAAACCATGTCCTGTCAATATGTAATTACCCCCTGTATTGCTGTTACTCCTTTATTACCTCACTGAAGGGCTTTGGTTCTTTTTTCCAAAATTCACATGGGAGCACACACTCACAGACATGTGGACGCACAAAGCTATATCTGCAGGTTAATTAGATGGTGATAGATATCATCACAGGTATGACATAAGGTTTATTTGCAAGGGAAATGGGGGAAATGTAGCCTTTATTAAATGTCTGCCTCGTGCCCACAGGAGGCCTCCTAATTGCTGCCTGAGACATACAGCAATTTCCACCCAATTTACTTCTGGCAGGCATAGTGTATACTGCACTCTTTGCTGAATGCCCACAATGCCAGGTAGGCGTGCCTACTTCACTTAGCTGACTAGGTCATCACTGTACAATCTCACTAAACCTTGTTGAATGACACTAGCACTGCAGCAGCTCTTACCTTTTTAATTACAAATCAGCATGAAAGGACAAAACAGGTGGTTTAATGATGTACTGCACTGACAGGTAACTTCTGGCTGCATTTGCCCCCTTCTGGGTTTAAAATGAAGCGTTGCTATTGTGTAGCTGTCCTCTCTGGCTCAAAGCAATGCTCTGTCTCCAAGGTGACAACACATTTACATTGTAGCCATGGACACCACATCTATCACCTTGTGCATGTAATTCAGTGACTTGCAAATCAAAGAGGCATCACTCATGGTGACGAGATCAACTACGCCTTTCACAAACAAAGTCAAAATGCAACGATAGAGACTTTTAACAATTACGACATAAAGTCACAGCACCAGTGATAAAAGATGCTGACTGACAGAAAAATCGATGTGTATCAATAGCTTGCCCATTGGGGGCATGGCGTGAGGTGAAGGATAAGCATGTCCCTTGGTCTGATGATATGATATTCCCTGCCAGCTCATCACATTCACTCCTAGCCCCGTTGCAGCTCTGACTTTGTATTATTGAGCTCGGGCCCTCCAGCTGTTTAGAGCTCTATATTTCAAGTAATTGAGTCGGGGCAATACAAGAGTGGAGCCACAGAGTGTGCGTGTGTAAGTGTGTATGAGACTTTGACTGTGTGTATGTAATAGATGTTTTGACTGACATGTCAAAGGTAATTGAGTCGTAGGAAAGAGAGAGTGAACTTGCCAGCTGCCAGTCTCTTATAAGCTGAATCCATCAGAATGCAACACTCCCTATAACCTAAAGAGACAGGTGTGCATGTGTGTGTGGGCTATAGAGTCTGAAGACACTGCACCTCCTACCAGGCAGGGTTACAGCTTTTGAAAAGGCCACTGCACTGTGATCCTGTGTTATTAGCTTTTCCCTTATTTTAAAACATCCTGAATAATGAATGGAGCTTCAACATGGACATAATCATAAAGTCAATCTGTTCAAGTTGAAAAAAATAAAGTCCCTCATCTCCTCAGTCTGGATGATTTAGTTCAAAGAAACACCTTTCCCTTTAAACGCAGTTTTCTGAGTGGATTCTTACCTAAAATGGAGCTCTGTGATGGTTTTAAGAACAAAAAATGAAAAAGATTAAACATCTGCACATTTGCCAGCACCTTTTTGCGTTGCTCCTTGTTGCGATACAAACAACAGTGCAAGTTAAACTGAATATCAAATCCTAACATTTGCCTGGTAGATTGACTGCAGGACATCCACTCTATAAACATTATCCACATATTTCTGTTGAGATAACAAGTTGTCCACCTACCTACAGTATATGGGCAGTTATCATACAGTAATGGTCACATCATTGATCATTGACAGTATAGAAGCACGCTCCATCTTGGCTTTTGATGCTGACTTCAACTCCACAGAATCAAATCAACGAACCTCAAGGACAGAGCTGAGCGGCCAACAGCTGTGCTAGTCTGGACATGATCTGTCGGTCTCCTCCAAGGTCACAGTGTGACAGTGTGAGCAAGATGTTAAATTCAGCCTAGAAAAAGAGATACACATCAACAAATAATATTCAAATGTTTATTTAAGAAGCCTTTTGCTTCATATACCCCATGTTATGTTTTTTTTATTTTCTTCAGATTATTTTCATAGATCATAAAACTGTTGATTGTATGCACTCATTTATCTTGCCTTTGTTTGTTTTGTTGACCTCACCTTATACAAGCAATTGTCAGAGCCTATGTCATTATTCCAGATAAACAGGAACTGAGATGAACATTGTGTGCAGGTTGACATGCTTTCTGCCCTTGGTGTTCTTTCATCGGGGGACATTTCATTCAAGGACATTTCTCTCTGCACCCTACTTGTCAGCAGCCCAGAGTATATGGCTGTCACATCTACAATTTGACCCACTTTAGTACATTGTGAAATGTGTCAATTCTAACTCCACCAACACTTCAAACACAACAACACATTTTTACAGCAGACTATAAAAATGTCAATTTATACTTTGTTTTAGGATCATGTTTTAGGAAGTGAAAGGATTACAACCGTCTTTACCTTTGAGACCCTCGTTTATCTAGCTTTGAGGCCAGTGCTGATTCTTGGAGGACTATCTCAACATCAAAAACACAAGTAAGAAAATAACTACTTCCTGTCTAGGCTTTACGTCATGAATGAGTTATAGCTAAGGTAGCCTGTCTATTTGTGCACTATATCATGGCAGTGTTGATCATTCATAAAGCATCCCATTAACTTAAATTTAGGAGTTTACTTTTAACCTGTAAGATTAACCTTTACTTCTACTATTTTCTTTGTAAGAGCAGCACCTGGTGGGCAAAAATCGAATAGCATGTGCAATAGTGATTGCCTAACTTTATATCAGGCCACTGCATCTTGCTTCCTTTAAACATATTGCTCTATTTGGATTAGGCTTAGACTATGGGAGTGTAGTTTATGGATTTGCAATCAAAAACTGCACTTGTAGGATTAGATGTGATCCAGGCCTGGGCTCATAGATTATGTATGGAGCAATATGTATACCAAATCCACCTACCTCAAGTACATGACACCTTCACATAATATTCCAGCATCCTTTGCACTATGCTCCATCACGTTGTGTACATGTATGCTTGTATGTGTATGTGCACCGGTATATCTCATCTACCTCCAACATGTACATAATAATAATAATAACAATTCTGGTAATATTAATTTACTCCTGCATCCTTTGCAATCTGCTCATTGCACTACTGCACTATTGTCTCAGTCTATCCATTTTGTTTTTGTTTATAGTGTGTATATACGTGTTCTCTATACTGTAGCCTGTGTTTGACTACTGTATTATTGTGTTATTGTATTATTGTACAAGTAAGCACATCATGAGCATTGTACAATCCAGAGTCAAATTCCTCTTATGTGTACGCATACCTGGCAATAAAGCTGATTCTGATTCTGATATGAACTGCAGCTGTGTGTACCACTGTGCTTATGCAGGAATTAGCTCCTAGTCAACTATTGGGAGGAATTTAAGAAGTCATGGAGATAGTCACTCCTGGACAGTAGATGCAGCAGCAAGAGACCTGGGAGTATATGAAAAGGAGTTTTGTCCAACTGTGATATGGTCTGTAATCTCTGTGTCAGAGTTCTGATAAGTGAACAGCAGGATTGAGCCCAAATGCAGGACATTGGAGAGCGGACTGAAGGTGCAAGGGTTTTAATCCACAAAACACAGAAAATCAGGCCCAAACAACAGCACAGAACCAGGCAGAACACTCCACACATGACCGTACACAGACTGACAGAACAGACAACCATTTATACAGGGGCAAACAAGCTGGGTGGGAGCACAACAGGTGACAGAAAAACTCCAAACATGATAGGAAAACAAGTATCAAGAACACAAATTCAAAACTAACACTCAAAACCAACGGACAGAGTCAGACCAGGATCGTGTGTGGTTACTAGAAACTCTGTTGGTACATTTAGACATACTTAAAATTAAGGCAAGAAATAAAAGTGCGGATTTAGTAAATGTGTTTTATAGTTACAAAGAACATAAATATATACAGTATGTGCAGGTTTTTACCAATGCATCGAAAGATCCAATAGGCTGACAGATAATACAAGTGTTGCAGTTGCAGTTCCTATTCACAGAGTGAAAACACTCTTCACAATGCTCTAACCCAAATAATGTTGAGTTGTACCCCATTTTGATAGCTTTAGCATGGGTTGGGCAAACCAAACCAAACAAAGCTCTAGCCTGTAGCGATGCAGTCTCTGCTCTGTCCTGCCTTAATTCAGATGCATCTAGCAGGCCTAATTGTCAAAAAAATGGCAGTACATTCAAGAGTAATAAAACAAGGCACTGTGGTTTCACATTCATTTGGGTTCCTGCTCATAGGGGCATTCTGGGTAATGACAGAGTGGACAAACTAGCCAGATAAACTGTTAAAAAAGAATACAGAGACTTAGAAAGGGAACTGTATGGAAGAAAATGAATAAAGAGTGGCAACGGCACTGCGAGATAAGCAGAATACATTTACACTCAATTTAAAGTAGTTTAGGTATTGTGAAATCACAGAGGAAATACAAAAAGGAGGTAATAATGACATGATTAAGAGTAGGACGCAGTAATCTGAACAGCAACATCACATTATAAGGAAGCATCCGACTTTTCTTTGTGAACATTGTCAGGTACCAACAGCTGCAGAACATATGCTTGTCATTTGCAGAAAATACATATCAGAGAGAAAGGACATTATGGGGGAAAAAAGGTTAAAACCAGCAAAGCAAAGATCATACATATTGGTAATCTTCCTAAAGAAAACAGGAGGACTGATGGTAAACATCTGATGAACCGGACATTGTAGGAGTTGAGTAACTCCAGAAGATGGCAGTAATGCAACACCAAGGATGCAGGCTGTCGTCAAACCTGATAAAAGAAGACGAAGAAGAAGGAACCTTGGAGCTGAACAAGCCTAACACGGAAGTCATGAAGGCTAAGCTACTATGCTAACCGGCTGTGTAGCCGGTTCTTGCTGACAGTTACTCACCTCCAGTTAACTTTAACTGTAATTTACGTAGCTGCTACAGAGGGGGATGGCAATCAGTGCTGTCTAGCTGTTACTATTTAGTAAAACAAAATAAATCACGCAGCTGAGGCGCTAAAAAATGAGAGAAGGGTGAGTATCTGTGACTGCTATAACATTACTGATGGCACTAGCATCTGTGGGATGATAGCTTGATGGTTAGCATGTTACGGAGCTAACCTGCGGCTAGTTAACTATAGCGTTAATTTTAATATGGTTTAGTTCGGGTTTTATGGTCAGTAACTTTAAAACTTGTTGTATCACCGTCTCTGGGTTGACAGCTTGTTTTGACAGTTTAGAAAAACGTTGCGTCGTGATTGCTGCCCGTAACGTTATATGTTAGTTAGCGTTAGCAGGCTAACGCTAACTGTCCGAGCACTCCTAAAGTACCGTTATGTGCTTTTCACCAGGCAAGCATCAGTGGTCACGATCTTTTCCTTGTGGGTGGGGTCAAGACATTTTTCAACCTTGTAAAATTTGTACATGTATCCTCAGTTTGTTCCCAGCAACATTAACGTTAATGTAATATAACGTTACTCCCTTAAGTGCTCATTCCTGGTCGCGTAGAGCTCCACCGCTGCAAGTAACATTGCATCTGTTTCCATTCTGCTCACATCTGATTAGGTGAAGTTGGCTGAACACACCCGATCCACCTAATCAGGTGTAAGTACAGCAGGGAAATATGGAAAATGTGTTGTGATTGGGCCATCCAGGACCTGGCGTGACCACCACTTCCATCTGCTTGATGTGTTGTGAAGCGTTGGTTGGGAATGATTAAATTGCAGTTGTACTAGGCACTAGTCAGATTGTATTTTGTATTCCCCCGAACACAGGATGGAAATGGACAGTACTGTTCCCAGTAGCTAAATGGTTTGATTGATTGACAGAATCAACAACACAAAGGGCTTTTTATTAAGTTATGACTGATTTAATCAATTTATGGCTGTTAGGTGTCAAACCTTTAAAGCCTTTAATGGTCATTGTGTAAGGTCGTTTGCTTTAAAGCAATCATTTGCCTAAGTATAATATGTATTGACATACTGCTTAATTAAATGTTTATTATTTTTTGCTTTTTTTTTCAAAACGAGTCCCCTTGGGAGACAGTAAAGAAAGTGCCACACAACCATTAACCTCGCATCTGATCAGATATGTTAAACATTTTCAGAGGTGATTCAATAAAGTACGTTTACATTCATTTTTAAAGGGTTACACTCAGAATTATTAAATAAACTTTCAGTCATTCAACTTAAAAGCAAGTATTTTTTACGTTTTCCATATACACCTTTTACTATTTGATTAAATTGTATTGTAATAGGGTTTATATAATCTACAAAAAATAGCACAGATTGATTTAACCCGTAGTTAGCTAGGCAGAACATTCCACAAACCTTTATTGAGTGCATCCACTGATTGGATGAACATTATCTTGTGGTGATAATCAGTCATTTCTATCACACAAATACTAGATATTTAATTGTTGCAGATTCACAACTTTTCTAAAAAGAATTTGTTGCAAGTTCTCCTACGTTGCCTACGCCAGCTTTAACTAAAACTGTTTTTCTAAATACTTTCCATAATAATTTACATTTATATTTACCTACTTTCCCCTCTCTCCCCTGTACTTTCTTTGGTTGTCTGTGTATTTGCAGAGTGTGTGTCGTGTGACTCAGCTCTTGTGAAGCAATGGAGAAGCCCTGGAGGCTGTGGGGGGCAGTGGAGCGTTGTACCCTGACTCTGGCCTCTTGGTCCTGGGGTGCTTGTCGAGTCTCCCTTTTGGCCCTCATCCTCACCTTCCACCTGTACGGGGGATTCTTTCTCCTAGCTCTTATCCTAGCCTCTGTGGCTGGCATCCTCTACAAATTTCAGGATGTGCTCCTCTACTTCCCTGACCAGCCCTCCTCCTCTCGCCTTTATGTTCCCATGCCAACAGGAATCCCACACGAGAATGTGTACATTCGCACCAAGGACGGTGTGAAGCTTAACCTCATCCTGCTTCGCTACACAGGAGGGGACACGCCTCCTGGTGTCACCCCTGGCAATCAAAGCAGCCCCACTTCCTCTGCTCCACCTACCATCCTTTATTTCCATGGTAATGCAGGTAATATTGGTCACAGGGTGCCAAACGCCCTGCTGATGCTGGTCAATCTGAAAGCTAATGTGGTGCTGTTGGACTACCGTGGCTATGGAAAGAGTGAGGGTGAGCCCAGTGAGGATGGGCTGTACCTGGATGCCGAGGCCACACTGGACTATGTCATGACCCGTCCTGATCTGGACAAGACTAAGGTGGTGCTATTTGGCCGCTCACTGGGGGGTGCTGTGGCTGTGCGCTTGGCATCAGCCAACCCTCACCGTGTAGCGGCCATTATTGTTGAAAACACCTTCCTCAGCATCCCACACATGGCAGCAACACTCTTTTCCTTCTTGCCCATGCGCCTGCTGCCCTTGTGGTGCTATAGGAATCAGTTCCTCTCCTATCGGCAGGTGGCGCTGTGCCGCATGCCCTCTCTGTTTGTGTCTGGTCTGTCGGACCAGCTCATCCCACCTGTCATGATGAAACAACTGTATGAGCTGTCTCCTGCGCGGACTAAACGCCTGGCTATTTTTCCAGAGGGCACACACAACGACACTTGGCAGTGTCAGGGCTACTTTGCTGCTTTGGAGCAGTTCATGAAAGACCTGCTGAAAAGCCACGCCCATGAGGAGAGTGCTCAGCCCTCCGCTAGCGTCACCATTATCTGAGCCAGGGACTGTTGACTACAGGTTATGAGCTGGAGAAAGTAAAAGCTGTCACGGAAATTGATTAAATGAACTTTATTGATGTTTGGAAAGAATGTAAATTTTTTCGATGCTTTGTCTGGGGTTTTATTTTATTTCACTCTTTATACCTTTTGTGTAAATGTAACATTTGTTGATTGATTGAACTATTTCAAAGTTTTAATAGGGAACAATCCCCTCATGGGTTCTTTTGTGTTGCAGCTAGGAATGCATGTATTTATGACCTTAAATGAATGAAGCCAGATCATACATGCCCACACTGCAGGACATGTCATTACCACAAAAACAATTGCCGTAATGGGTTTACTGAAATTAATTAAAATCACAAACAATTGTTTATAGTTAATTACCATATGAGGACATAGACCTACAATTTTTGAGTGAAAACTGATTACTACTGGAATTCAAATTATACTTCTTCAGATATTCAAAATGAGACTAGTAATATGGAAGCCTGTGCTGTGTGTGTGTATATATCTTTGTTAATACACTTTTTTGTTCAGATTTCGGTGTTATGTAGGTGAATGCCTTCTGAGCAATACCTGGAGCATAAGGATGTGTTTGTCCTCTCTCTCATTTTGGTGAGGAATATAAATATTGCAGCAGCTTGGCATGATATGACATTGTACTGATCAATATTTATTCATACCCTTGAAAGTTTGTCTGGCACAATAGCATAGAAAATGTGTGCTGTTGAAACTGTTGTATTCAGTCACAAGAAAGTGTTGGCTGAGATGAAGTGGTCGGTACTATAATGTTGACACAGTTGTTACTTCCGGCTGTCAGAAATAAGTTCTTGAGATATTTCCTGTCAAAACGCTTCTGTTTCAGTGCGATTGGGATAAGCTAGAAGATATTTCTCCCCATTTCTGTGTCCTGTTAAAACACAACAAACACACAGGATAGTCTACTCTCAAATGGGCTCATTGGCTATTGAACAACTTTGCCTCCTGTAGTTTGGTAAGGAGCATTTGCTCTGTGTGTGGTTTGTTATTAAATCATGGGTGCAGATTTCTTTACGTCTATCTTTGTACAACACTAGAATACATATACCCATGTGTACACTGAAAGAGTTATTGGTCACTGCAATCCTCCTTTCATACACACTGTGAAGAGATCATTTTCTAATGTTAATCCATTGGATGATATTGGGGAAATACACACGTACTCAAGGTTAAGCAGAAGCTATTATGAGCAGTCAGCAGGCTGAGTAAGATTAATTAAGTGGGTATTTTCTAAGGTAAAGTCTATAGAGAAGATTTCCTGTTTGTGTTCCTATTCCTCCACTTAGGTCAACAAGGAAATACAGTGGTAAATTCCAAGGAATATTTTGTGTGTGTGTGTGTGTGTGTGTGTGTGTGTATATATATATACACACACGTGTGTGTGTGTTGTTTTTTTTAAGCATTTCATGGATAAATTATTAGTCATTTTATAATGTTTGTTTTTTCTTTTAAACAAGTGAAAAACTACCCAATATATTTAATTTTGAAATGTTTTTAAAACATTTACTAAAAGCACATGGTATGAATATGCAAAGTTATTCAAGTGTAAATTATCTTTTTAAATAAAACAAACATAAGGTGGAATATACATAGGCGCAATATATTCTTTGGCACATAATGTCCACTGGAGTAGACAGATGTATTTTCAGTCACGGAACAAAATGTAAAAAAAAAAAAAAAAACAGAATTTAAATATGGCTAAAAGTATTTCTATCATCCTATTTAGTTGAAAAATATGTTGTTTTACTGTTCTAGATTTCTGAGAATGAAATGTTTGTGCAGTTATTGCTGAGGTTCTTGGTGCATCTCCACTTCCCTCTCCTATTTTGAATTTTTGATGCAGTATATTGAAATGACAGAGATAATAATCAAATAGAATTGTAGAAAATGCTTTGGGGGCGCCATGAGGTGGTTGGGACATGGTACTAAAACTTACTGTCCACTGTAGTGGACATCATGCGTAAAAGGCTTAAGTTACTTACTTTATTTATCTAACTTAGACAGCTGAAGCCTCACAGTAACTTAAACTGAACTTTAGAATGAATGTTTACACAGAAAGAGGACTGGAGGATACTAATTGCACAAGGAAGGGATTTCTTAATGGCCAGTGCAGACCAGAGGAATGCTTACACTTACTCTTTCATCACACACACATATGGGCATGTGAGTATTGTACAAAGATAGTTTTGCAAAACGTGTGAGCATGTTTAATCAAAAGTTGTGGGTTTTTTTCTGTTAGCTATTATCATCAGCGTCATAGTTGTTAATTGGATGATTCTAGGTTCTCACCTCACCCCATGCTTTTGTGACAACATTGCTTTACTCACTTGGAGGGCTTTTAATGAGCTAATTAACCTTTCCTGCGCGTCTTCCAGGGAGTAGAGCAGAGCCTGGCGATTAAAACACTGTTTATCTGCTCCTACTTTCCAAATGCAGCATGCAGCACTGCAGTGGTATCAAAGCCATTTTAATACAGATCTCCTTAGCCATATTTGATATTGTTTGTAAACAGTACGCTACACAAAATTTAACAAACATCAAAAGACCACATTTGTTTGTGTCAATGTGATTACAACTATGGCCTAAAGGCTACTTTGAATGTAAATTGTGGTCTCAGTTAAACAAGTGTGCTTTATAAGAAATGTATAGACCGTCTTTTCTCCCATTTTGTGGCACAGAAGAGTTTCAGACATTTTTGTATTATACCAAATCCACGAGCTGAGTTAGATGCATTCAACTTAATGATTTTTATGCCAACATATGTCTGCAGAGCACATTGTGCAATCTGAATTCAACCTTGTACATTCTACATTCATTTACTGGGTCACACTTTATTTTACACACTTCCACTGTTGGTTTGCATTGCATCCTCTCTTCATATAAGAAAAGATGCAGGAACTTTTCGTCATTCTCTTGATTTATTTTCGTTGCTGGCTTAAAGCAAAATGAATAACTAGAATAATGGGGGATTTGTCCTAGCTAAATGTATTATTGTTGTTCAATTAATTTATCCAGTTGATGAAAAGATATGGAATCACTGAATGTCTGTCCATTTTTTAATAAAGAAAATAATTGTGGTATTGTACAAAAGCTTGTGAATAGAGGGGAATGAATGCAGTTGAAATCATTGGAATTTGTATGTGCAATCTGGCATGTGATTACGCACATTTGAACCTGCACAGTGTTGATGTTGTTTTTGTACATCTACCATGACTTAAGTGACTCCACACTCACAAAACATTGATGGGATCTCTGAACAGTCACACATCTGAATGATTCATCTTTAACTTTAGTATGGCGCAGTCAGTTTGAGGGATTTTCCATTTTAGATCAATGTTTCTTTTCTATTTCGAAGCAATGTTAACTTCTTTTGTAAACACACATTTTCACTTTCTATTTTCTGTACGGTTACATGCAATAAATTGATACATTAAATGTGCTTGTCATGATTGATTTTTCTGTTGTAAACAAGCTTTTTTATGAAACAGTTCCAAATTCATCTTCATTTAACTTGTCATAACTTCACTTTTTATATTCTGGGAATCACTGTTTGTATGTTTTGTTATGTTATGTTGCCATTCCAAGTACTTTTTGCACTTCCTTCTTTCAGTACATGTTGGCTGTCAAATTAAAATTTAAGGGTGTTGTCTGTTAATACTGTCTATTTCTCCTTCTTAGTCTGAAAGCTCTCTCCCATTTCCCTAACAGGTTGTCACTTATCCCACTGCCAAAACTGTCCTTCCTGTTTCTACTCGATCACATGAGCTGTTTGTTAGAATGTGGAGAAGCTGAATTTTGTGTTTTATCTCTTTGAAGGAGCAAGATGAAGAGAAATGGGCGAGAGATTTGTCAAGGCCGCTGGTCAGGCAGGAAGCTGTGAGTGTGGTTAGCTGAGAGGAACTACAGAGGGGAAGCTGTTATGCCTTTTTTTTAACTGCATTCATACTGCGTAGTCCCCCAGACTGAACTGGAACTGGCCACTGAAGGACAAAAGAAAGAGTTAAGGAAGTTTTTAGATAGGAAAAGTAAAGCCGGAGACTAGAGAAAAACATTGATGACAGAAGAAAACATACACCATTCCTTCCACAAGTGTCAGAAGAGAGGCAGTGTAGTTGAGGCCTGAGACTGGTCATGCTGTCAGTGTGAGCTCTGGGGATATTGTACTGTATGGGCCCAACGATGGCAGTTTTGGCAGGTGCGAAGCCTGGGACTGGACAAAGGGCAGGTGAAGGGAGGCTGTCCTGGCCAGTTTTCCTGCTTACGCTAGCTGCTGTCACCTCCTCCTCTCTTTCAGCTTTGTCCCTGTACCAACTGATGGCTCTCAGAGCTGAGGTAGAGGGACTCAAATCAGAGGTCTGTCGCAGGAGAGAAGAGGGACAAGATGCCAAGCAGGCAAGCCAGGTGAGAGAGTCCTTAGGGCATTACACAAAACACTCCATCTGCGCAGGATTGTAAATACAAGCATTTTACCAGCATGCATTGCTTTTCTAAGGACTTATTTTTGTCTGTTCAGACTGAGAATATTGGTAGCAGGAGAAACATCCAAGAGCCCTTGCACCAGCCTGAGTCTCAACATGCTCTACCCTTGATAAGGAAGAGAAGACAGGTCTCCGTAACAGAGGCATTGGGTAAGACATGGCAGGCTGCACTTGAGCCTGACAGTTCGTTGTTTATGTATAAGATAGACAGTTATTAGTTTCTTTAGTTTGCCTGCAGGGCAGGATTGTGTTTTACAAATCTATCGGTTCAGTTGCAAAAAGGCTGAGTAATGTATACTGAATACATTTCTTGTTCTTAAGGTGGTGATCAGTCCTTTATCATTAATCAATCATTCATTATTATTATGATTGTTGTAAGTCAGTTTAATTTATCAGAGGGCTTTATGGTCTGTTAACACCCTCTATCCTTACACCCTTTATCCAGACGAGAAAAAAAAACTCATTGTTCACTTCAAAACAGACAACAGCCAAGTGTGAATGATGAGCTTTGGTGATAACCACATGAAAAAAATAAGAAGTCTGAGGTGGTGAGGTAATGCTAGCATCTGTCAGTGCTCACTCTTAAAACTAATAGCACGAATGTGCTCACCATCAGCTCAAGCTATTTAACAATACCCAGGGTGAAATATTTACAGTAGACCGCTGCGGAGTGCAGAGTTTCACCCACAAAGGAGAAAGAAAAGGAGCCGAAGCAAAAAGAGAGACAGCAATGTGCAGATTGTAAGAAAACTGCAGACCAGTTTTAACATTAGGTCTAAATTTCTCTCATGTTTTGTCACAGTTTCTCAGCCTTGCCTGCAGTTGTTGGCAAACACTACCAGGAAACTCTTCAGGAAAGGTACAGGATGCCAGGCCTTGGTTATGATAGTTTGGTGGTTTATAATAGTTTTTATTTGAATTTGATGTAGGTTTTATTTACATTTTACGATGTAATTGTATTTTCTGATTGGACTTCACAGGTTTACATTAGTAAATATAAGTATTAATAAAATCTATTTTTGGCTAAAATGTATCTGTGCAGTGACTCCAGTAACTTACTCGAAACAGGGTGAATGTTAGCTTTATAGCTTTGACATGTTTTCTGATATATTCTTATTTTTTGAATCAGACATTTCCTCGATGCCGCACATAGGTATCCCTTGGCAGGCTGGGCTGAGGAGAGGCTCTGCCCTGGAGTTATTTAGAGACAGGATATTAGTCAATGAGGAGGGCTTCTACTTTGTCTACAGTCAGGTAGGTCTTTTTGTTGTCATTTCATAATTCCTCCACAGGAGCGCGCTGCTAGTCTGTTTGCCAATCACCAGATTTTACATAGGAGAGGAACACTGCATACATCACAGAAAACAGGGTGTGATCGATCTAAGCATGCAGTTTCTTAACAGACCTTGAAGAAAGGTCAGATAAAGAAGAGAACATGCAAATGATGTGTGCACAATAAATGAAGTAGCAAATGCTGCACCACCCACATTTGTACATGGTAAAACCGAAACCTGGGCTATACCTCACAGATTTAACCCAGTATTTTGGATATGCCCAGGTCTACTACATGGACAGCACCTTTGCAATGGGTCACGTTGTGATCCGGTGGAAGAAGAATGTGGTGGGAGATGAGCCTCAGTACGTGTTCCTGTTCCGCTGCATCCAGAACATGAACACTGACCACCCTTACAACACCTGCTACACAGGAGGTGAGGCTTTGTTATTGTCTCTGTCTAGCTATGTTCACCCTTTTTAAAAACAGCTGTTACGGGAGGTCAAGGAACATGTTAAACTCTTTACTCAAGCTCTCAAGCATGTGTGTGAGTATGAGTATGATTGTGTGTGTGTGTGTGTGTGTGTGTGTGTGTGTGTGTGTGTGTCAGTAGCTTGGTATGGGTTGGGGAAAATGGCCGTTCAAAGTCTGTACATTTGCATCCCTCAGGTATTGTGAAGCTGGAATTGGGGGACCACTTGGAGTTGCTGATCCCTCGTTCCACAGCCAACGTGTCTCTAGATGGAGACTCCACCTTCCTGGGCGCTTTCAAACTGGCTTAAAGTGTGTCACCCTTACTTTGGACCCTGAGGGACGTTGTTGTCTAACAAACTGTGTAACAAGGCACAGTTCTGGTGACCTCACCTGACCTTGGGTGTTGTGAGAAGAATACAGCAAGCAGCCATTGTTGGGCTGGCTGAATGATTGACTGTGTGACTCCTAGCTTGTTCAGCCTGAGGGACATAAAGGGGACTATGAGTAGATACCAAAGTCTTCTTTACTCTTAAAAATAAATGCATCTTATAGCTACAGCCATATTACGTTCATTTCTACCATTCATCAAGACAAGATGTTAGAATAGAGAAACTGTCATAATCAAGTAGTTTTTCTTTCTTTAAATAATCACAAATACATATGTGAAACTCTTCTGAAACTTTGTCCAACTTGTAAGAAGTGTGTTTCTTGTGTGAAATAATTCTCATACTGTTAAATCATACAATAATCTTTGCTCCTGTAGCAGCAGAATTACTGTGCCACTGAGTTATTCTCATATGCTTTCATTATTTTACATATTTGAACATAAACATTTGTATGCCATAATTTCCTTCACATTTACCTATATATGTCTGTCTGACAGAAAATTCAGATGCAATAAAGTGACACACAAGAAACTTGCACAAGAAATGACGTCATCTGGAATCTGGGTGAAGGTTGTTGTTCCTTTGTTGGCCACATGAAGGAAGAACTTGGCAGCAGAGAAATGAATCGAGCTGAGGTTGAGCAGGAACAGTGGAAATTAGGTAAGGGAGCCTATTTTTAGATTGAGGCAAAACTATATAGGCACATGACGTGCACATTCAAAGGAGCTGCTGCTCAATGAATGATTAATGCCTGAGGACCCTGGAGGAAACAGTGAAATAACCTCAGCGGATGATTCTTCAGTTCATATTATGTTACATTAGTGGCAGAGGGACAGTTACACCTCTGGCAGGGTTCAGATACATTTTAGTCAATGGATTATCATGACTTCCATGACTTTATACAAAATTTCATGAATGAATAGATAATATGTACTGAATAATAAAATATACAGTGAACAATATTTCTGGCTGCATTTGGGGAAGAAACAACTAACACACTGCTGGAAGTTCCCCATTTCTGGATACAGAGGTTTGTTCGGTAGTTGATATTGATGTCTGTGTTGCCTACACACAGAAAAAGACTGTACTTGCTTGCACAACAACATACAGTGGGTACGGAAAGTATTCAGACCCCTTTAAATTTTTCACTCTTTGTTTCATTACAGCCATTTTCCAAAAATCAAAAAAGTTCATTTTTATTTCTCAGTAATGTACACTCAGCACCCCATCTTGACAGAAAAAAACAGAAATGGAGAAATTTTTGCAAATTTATTAAAAAAGAAAAACTGAAATATCACATGGTCATAAGTATTCAGACCCTTTGCCGTGACACTCATATTTAACTCAGGTGCTGTCTATTTCTTCTGATCATCCTTGAGATGGTTCTACACCTTCATTTGAGTCCAGCTGTGTTTGATTATACTGATTGGACTTGATTAGGAAAGCCACACACCTGTCTATATATAAGACCTTACAGCTCACAGTGCATGTCAGAGCAAATGAGAATCATGAGGTCAAAGGAACTGCCTGAAGAGCTCAGAGACAGAATTGTGGCAAGGCACAGATCTGGCCAAGGTTACAAAAAAATTTCTGCTGCACTTAAGGTTCCTAAGAGCACAGTGGCCTCCATAATCCTCAAATGGAAGACGTTTGGGACGACCAGAACCCTTCCTAGAGCTGGCCGTCCGGCCAAACTGAGCTATCGGGGGAGAAGAGCCTTGGTGAGAGAGGTAAAGAAGAACCCAAAGGTCACTGTGGCTGAGCTCCAGAGATGCAGTCGGGAGATGGGAGAAAGTTGTAGTAAGTCAACCATCACTGCAGCAATCCACCAGTTGGGGCTTTATGGCAGAGTGGCCCGACGGAAGCCTCTCCTCAGTGCAAGACACATGAAAGCCCGCATGGAGTTTGCTAAAAAACACCTGAAGGACTCCAAGAGGGTGATAAATAAGATCCTCTGGTCTGATGAGACCAAGATAGAACTTTTTGGCCTTAATTCTAAGCGGTATGTGTGGAGAAAACCAGGCACTGCTCATCACCTGTCCAATACAGTCTCAACAGTGAAGCACGGTGGTGGCAGCATCATGCTGTGGGGGTGTTTTTCAGCTGCAGGTACAGGACGACTGGTTGCAATCGAGGGAAAGATGAATGCGGCCAAGTACAGGGATATCCTGGACGAAAACCTTTTCCAGAGTGCTCTGGACCTCAGACTGGGCCGAAGGTTTACCTTCCAACAAGACAATGACCCTAAGCACACCGCTAAAATAACGAAGGAGTGGCTTCACAACAACTCCGTGGCTGTTCTTGAATGGCCCAGCCAGAGCCCTGACTTAAACCCAATTGAGCATCTCTGGAGAGACCTGAAAATGGCTGTCCACCAACGTTTACCATCCAACCTGACAGAACTGGAGAGGATCTGCAAGGAGGAATGGCAGAGGATACCCAAATCCAGATGTGAAAAACTTGTTGCATCTTTCCCAAAACGACTCATGGCTGTATTAGATCAAAAGGGTGCTTCTGCTAAATACTGAGCAAAGGGTCTGAATACTTATGACCATGTGATATTTCAGTTTTTCTTTTTTAATAAATTTGCAAAAATTTCTCCATTTCTGTTTTTTTCTGTCAAGATGGGGTGCTGAGTGTACATTACTGAGAAATAAAATGAACTTTTTTGATTTTGAGAAAATGGCTGCAATGAAACGAAGAGTGAAAAATTTAAAGGGGTCTGAATACTTTCCGTACCCACTGTATTTTGAAGTCAGGGATCAAGTGGTTCTTTGTTGGTTTTAAAGCTTTTGTGTGTTTTTTGACAAATGCAGACAACAAAAAACATTTTGGTGATCCAACAAGGAAATTTCCAATAGTTTGGAACCAAATATAAATAATCTTTCTGATAATTATGCAAATTTGAAAATATCACAAGGGCATCTGTCACTAGATGTGAGTAGTGGTTTGGGTCAGAATACCCAAGGGACATCCTCCCCCACCCCAATATGTTTCTATAGTGTGATTTTTATTGATGTGTAAAAAGTAATAAAAGACCACGATGTCTGAAAGAATGAAGACGTTATATCATATTTCAATACAAGGACATGAATGACTCATTCTCTGATAATGCTACTGGCTTATTCGTATATACTGTAAATAATGACTGAAGAATAAACAATAATTTAAAATGTTCAAATGGTGACAGAATTGAAAAACAGTTTGTTATTTTGTTTAATTTCAGGGCTGAAACCTCATCAAAGTAGCCTATTTAAATTTACATTGTCTTTTAAAAAGATGTTATTTCATTCAGCGTAAAAGAGTAGCCCCCACCCATCATATCACAATACAACAAGATCTCCCCCTATATTTCCCCAGATAGAGAGACATCTTGGGATATTTTTCAGCCAGATATTTTCTAACATGTCATTTTTGAAGAGATTGATATTTAAATATTTTTGTATTGAGTTCTTCCCCACTTGCCACACTTCGTCCTGTCTGTTTCTTCTGCTCTGTCTCTCTCTTTCGCTCTCTCTCTCTCTCTCACACAGGCCTTCTTTCTGTTGGGGCAAAGAGTTAGACAAAGCCCAGTGGGTGGTCACTTCTTCACTAGGCATTTTACCCTTGGAGTCATGGCTCCATTTGACAAGAAGAGAGCCCAGAAGAGGGGGAGGGAAGAAGAAAGTCTAAAATAGAAGGCTAAGAAAGAAAGATTTCAAATAGACTTAATGGATAGCAATAGCCATGAGTGGAAGAGCAAGCGGAAGGGAAGAGAGAGGCTATGAGGCTAAAACAGATCGAGAGAGCAGGCCAGGCCCGGCGTACTACAGCCATGGAAGTCTGAGAAGCTCTTTGATGGTCTGGTAAACAGAGCAGGCGGCTGTACAAACACCAGAGAAAAAGAAGACGAAGGAGAGGGAGGAGGGTAGAAGAGACCTCTCCTATAAATGTGTCAAGCATGATGCTCCCCCTCCCTCTGGGGCCAGAAATGTCTTTGTGTGGTGCCATGGTGATGGCTGGTGTGTTGGCGGAAGCTGATGTCATTGTGGGCCTCGGCCCTCAAAAGAGAAACCAGCATCTGACCGGCGAATCAGGAAATGAGCCCTGCTGTGTACACATGCTGGCACTGTGTACAGTTCACACACTCACACGTTGCGAATACACAAAGTCAAAGTACTGAACATACAGAAAAGCTGACGGACATACATCACTGTAACAAAAAAAAGAAGGGGCAAACATAATATTTACAACGATTCAGTTTTGTTTGTTTTCATTCTGGTACTAGTTTAAGCAGAATTTGCATTTGAATATTTAACATATAATTTAAATGTACTTTTTAGCTGGAGTTGACAAAAAACATATAATAGTTGTCACACTAATATCTGAGTGTAAAGACTTCAGACCTCTTCTTTAAAAACTAGGCAAGACAAAAACAACACAATATCTTTTCCTAAAATCACAGAATATTTTGCTTGCTTGTAAGAGAGAGGTATAAATTCAGGGGAACCATCAGTCCCTGTCTGTCTCCTTTATTCTCCCATTTTTCAGACTGCATCCCTTGTGTTAAATGTGGACCTTAGCGTCTCTGTGTCCCCATCTGCCCCTGTTTGGGAGCTCTCGCACAGGTCTGACTGATGACAGGGGCAAAAGGTGATCCCTGCATCCTGATTATAAAACCCAGCATGTTCTGTTCCTGCAAAACACACGGCAGCGTTTGCAAGTAGATATAGACACACACACACATATGCATACACGCACCTTCATTGCCTCCCCAAAATACATTCAAAATGTACAGCGCACAAATTGTCTCACTGTACTTCAGTGTACTACATGGTTGTTCCATGTATGTACTTCTCTAATGTTTGGGGATTACTTTGATCTGCTACAGTCAGTCCAAAGTAATCAGGCTGATCCAGAGCCATGCAGCTGAACTGGCAGCAGCACTGCATGGATTTCTCATTTAAGTGAGGATTTGGTTTATCAACAAACTGGATTGGGCCATCCGTTATTATTAAGTCTGAACACCACATACCGTGCTTGCCATGCTGCAGATTCAGCTTGAGAAGACACTAATTGTTTTTGAGCTGAAAAACGTGACTGACCCAGCAGAATGAGAGGTTTATTTGCTCTTAACAGCGTTAAAATTAGATGTGGTTTTGTTTTTTTCCTCCCCTGACTGCATAGGATCTACTGGAATATAAGCTGATCTATAATTCATATGGTTCTGCATCTGACTGGAATCAAACCATGATGAAACGGCAGGCTTGCAATATGCATCTGTGCAAGAAAAGTAAGAGCAGATTTAAAAGTTGCCTCTGTTTAAGCTCATCTTGATAGATCTTGGTTCTTCTTTTTCTCTGGCATTTCTCTGAAGGACATCAGCCTATGACAGAGGAAAGGAAAAACATCAAATGGATGAGAGGAGGGACGGATTTTGGTTTGCCACAACTCTGCCCCCCTTCCTCTCTCAATATCCTGACTCCCACTCTCTACTCTGCTTTATGGCTCCAAGATGGAGCTTTGGCTCACACACACACCCACAGAGCCAGCAACATTTGTCTAGGGCTGTTTTTGTGTTGTGCTAAAATGGCCTTATTGTTCCGCTGTTTTTTTCTTAGTGTTTTGTTAATTTAACCACATGTGATGCATGTTGGTATGTTGTTAATGTCCAGTAATTTAGTGACAAAAATGTAGCAGAAATGGGGAAAATATGGTTTTGGAAACATGTTACGTTACTTGACATAGACATTATGGTGCTTTGAGCTAAATGCTAATGTCAGCATGCTAACATGCTCATGTCAATCTGACAATGCTGATGCTAAGCAGGTATAGGTATGTTTACCAAGTTCACCATCTTAGTTAAGTATGTTAGCGTGCTAACATCTGCTGGTGTTTGTTCACACATTGAAAGTTTGACCTTGACCTTCTGATGGCACACGGGGGATAACCAGCATTTGGATTCATCCTCTGGGGACCACAAATTCTGTACAAAATATCATGGCAGTGAGTCCATCTAATAGCTGTTTATAGGTTTCCTTAAAAACCAAGCATGTCAACCTCACAATGGTGCCACAGGAAAAACCTAAAAATAAAAAATGGGCAAGAAATAACTGACAGATATGAACTATAATATATAACTTTAATACTATAAATCTCTGTCTATGTCTATGCACCATTCAGTCTTTGTCATGCTGATGAAGAACACAGGAGAAGAGCACCAAGAGATGAGCATAAACGGAGAGAGGAGTCGTGAAGGAAGGAGTTAAGGGGATGACAGGAAAGGGGTAGTTGTTCTCTTGCTCTGTGCTGCTTTTTTGTCCTCCTGTTTTTATTATATTGTTTCACTTTCAGTCCATTGTTTGAGTGTTTGTTTCTTCCCCCCGAACACTAACCCACAGCATGCACACACATACAATTCAGGCGCAACGGTCCTGTGTCACTCATTCCTGCCAGCTGCTTATGGGCTTGTGATAAGCAGTTGTAATTAGAGATTTAAACTCCCACCTCACTCTCTGTTTTTCTCTCTCACAAACACACATGATCACTCACTGACAAACTCCTAAATCTCTCTTTCTCTCTATCACTGACTCATGCTCTCTCCCCCTTTCATCTTCTCCCCCTTCATACACCCAAACTGGCACACTCCCCTCTCTCCTTTTCTCTCTAACCCTCTGATGGGACGTCAGTGGAGGATTTTAGCCTATGGGTGTAGATGTAGAGAGAGCTGGGAGTTGATTTCTTTCTCTCTCCCTCTCTCTCTCTCTCTCTGAGTTGTTTCAGATCTTTGCAGCTGAGATCAGATAGTCTCTGCATGTTGTTTCCTAGCTGGAAAGAAAGCATCAAGAACTACAGGGGGAATGTCACAGTGAGGTAGGGTGCCACTCGTCTCCTATTTGTCTGTGAGTGTTGTTTAGCTGTATGTGAATGTGTGTAAGTTTCTCTATGTTCACCAGTCGCACACTGTTTGACCATTGGCAGTTTCTTCTCAGTGTGATTTTGAATGCTTGATTCTTTGCATAAATGTGTTTGCATAACTGAACAACCATCTCACAGGGAGTGACATAAATCCAATCTTTTCCAAGGAAAATAACATTTTTTCTTTTTAAATGGCCACTGTCTTTGTTCACTGTCTGTGGACTGGCCTTTGTTTCTTTCTCTTTTTTTCCCCATCTTGCATGCTGTTGTTTGCCCTGAGATGTTCCATGTGTGCCGGCTGGCAGCACAGAAAAGGCAAAACAGGTTTGTTGGCTTGTTCACTGCACACACAAACGCACACTCCAGAAATCCTTTTGGGGTGCTGAATGTCAGTTGGGAATTGTCCCAGTTTCAGGGGACCTGGAGCGGCTTTCACCCAAATGCCGTGTGGTTGTGTTATGTGTACAGTGAGAACCGATTTTACAATCTGAAAAGCCTTTTCTATTTGGTGTGACAGAACGTAGCTGAGTAACAAACAAGAACATAACTCTGCCTGTGTCACCCCACAAAACTCTGCTTTTGTTTCACAGGAGCTCACAGATGGGCTCATCAGGGGGCTGACGGCTATGTGTTAGTTTGTTGGAGTGTGTGTGAGCACGTGTGTTGAACCTGATGGTGTTAAACCCTTGGGACGATATGATGCAGGGTTGTAACTGTTAAACACTGTTTAAAAAATCCATCATGGTGTACTGATGTACAAGGAAGACCAGCCATTTCAGTCACAGCTCCCCTTTCAATAAAATGTGTGTGTGTGTGTGTGTGTGTGTGTGTGTGCTACACCCATCTGTCCTCCTGTTCAGCTAGATTATGCTGTGTTGGTCTCTGGGTGTAGCCGGCAAGAGGCTAATGTCTGAAAGCTGTAGTCTCTTGTTCTTTGTCAGAACTCAGCCTAGTCCCCTGTGCTGTGGTCAGCTGCTGAGCCACATGGTCTCAAGACTTTAGTCACCACCCTCCCTGATAATTATGGGTTGATTTACGAGCTATAGAGGATGATGACGAAGAGTGCAAGGAGGAGGACAGGGCAAATAAGACGGCTGTGCAAAGACCTTTCCAGGCAAGAAAACTTTGTGATGGATCTGCTGCTGTCAAAGCTCCAGAGGTGCCCTGTTTCACTCATGTAAAGCGGGACCACCGGCTGTTTTGCAATGCTGAGGCCCTGTGGCTTTGGCAAGATTTAAATGACACCTTGTATGCATGATTAAGGAGGGGAATGCTTGTTCACACAGGTCTGTGAGGGAGCGTGGTGTGGTCGTGAAAGTCAACACAGCATAAAATTCAGTGAAAAAAAAAACTAGAAAAGACAGCCACCACCTGCTACCTGGAATATTTCTCTCTGCTTTCTGATCAGTCAAGTCAAACTGGTGAGGAATTCCTGTTTACTAACACCTCCAACTGTGGGCCTCTTGTGGGTCAAAAGCCCTTGTCTACATTTTTTACGTCTAACCCTTGGTCTGTCCACCAGCTGATCTATTCTTAGATGGGATTGGCCAGTTACCATGATTTGTTTCTCAGCTCCTCTGATGGACAGACCCACAAAGAAAAAAAACCCCACATGCATACATACACACCGACACTGAGTAGCCTGATCGCATTTCATGTGCCTGACGTCAGAAGACAGACAGCTGACTGTGCAGTCAGAAGTGGGGGTGGGATGGGATTAAGGGGGTTACCGTTCATCTGGGGAAGCCATACATTTGTTTCACCCTCAAATCTGATTACTGTAAATTGTAAACCACACCAATATGTGGTATTTATAGTTGGTGAACTTGAGACAGCTGTCACAGTATGCCTGTTTTAGATATTTTGATATTTCATCAAAATATCTAAAACAGGCATACATTTGAATAGAAGTGAAGGCCACTGTGTTTAAGAGTGTATTATTTTTAATGTTGATTGATGCCATAGTTTTTTTTTATTCATTCAGTTTAGTCGATAACATCAAACATAAATGCCCAAAAATGTGATATCTTAATGTAAAACTGGTTATTTTGTCCAACCAACAGCCAAGCAAAAATAAGCAAACCCTCTTAAATAAAACAGTACTCTGTCGATTTTGCACTCTTTTAACATTGTCAGACAGTTAAAAAAAAAGGATCAAAACTGATGTAGCTGAAATAAAACATATGGTCTTTTTTTTATTCCACACATTGTTGTTATTTGTCAAACCCTGCTGCCCTACATTACCAGCAACGTAACTTGACCACCGACAGTTTGGATGGACATTCTGATGTGTTACCCTGCATTGGTGCATTGTGGTATCAGAAAAAATAGTTAGGAATATTCACATGAATGCCCCCTCCAGCCACAAAAACAACTGGGAAAGTCACTGAAAATTTTGGTACATGAATTTCTGAGTTGACGTCATATTACCCAAAAACATGACGGACGTAACTAAATGCTTTTTATTAATTCATGTATTGCATATAAATGTTTTGCTCACATGTAATTTGTATATGTCATTAGGTTGAAACCATTAGTTGCTGTCCAGATAGAGTGACCTAGATTAGGTATTTATAAGCATTAACCCAGACGCTACACAAAAACATTTTCATTAGTCACATTACGACTTAAAGCTCCTGAACACACCAAAGTCGGAAGAATGAAACATGAGCTCGCAGATTTGTCTGGTTCTCAAACTAGGTGTGTTTGCTAGTAGCGGTTAATGTAGCCTCAAGCCACTATCCTCAAGCAGAGATGAGGAGAGGAGCAGGGTACAGAGGTCTGGTAAGTTCACTACTTTCTAACTCAACACCCCTAGATTTTTAATTTATAAACTTGTAGTCTTCAGACCCAACCGGTGACATCACTTAAGGCAATTTATCAGATTTTTCACAGGTCCCTCTGGAGCCACAAAAGGCTTTACACAACTTTTAAATTAAATTACAGCAAAATTGTCTTGAGTCTCTTCTGTTGATTGACATATATTATTTATTTCAAAGAGTCTTTTGACAGTCAATTGTGTCCAATGCTGGAAATCATCAGCTTATTAAGATGGAGTTAAAGTCTGAAAATAGAATAAATAGAATTAAAATAAACAGGGGGTTTCTTATTGGCATATTTCATCTTCCTATATATCTCAGGTGTCTGCATGAGTTAAAAAGTGATCCAGAGATAAAGATGAAATCCCAGACTATTCTTATAAGTGATGCCCAAGGGACTGTGCAGTTGGCCGACTCAAACAGCAGTAAAGCTAATGACAGATGGTGGGGAAGCACTGCTGGCAGCAGCAGCAGCAACATGTTATTTGGGAGTGGAACAGTTCCAGCAGGCTATGATATTATCCAAACCTTTGGTCTGAGATTTTCCCCCATCTGATGAAACAATGTCATCAAAGCAGAGCATTCTGCATAGGTTCAATACTAAACAGGTGCAAAGGCTGACACAAAACTTGACCAAGCCCTATATCAGGAGTCTGCAAATAAGTCTGGCATCGGGCCACATTTTTTTCAAGTCATTAAATGGCGGGCCACAACATAGTCAATTTATCATTTATAATCCGTCATTTAATGTGAACCTGTTAAGCTCAGTCAGTACAGCACTGGACTCTCGTTTGAAGGGTTGTGTGTCCAATCCCCACTTGCTGCTAGTATTATTTTTCTCCCTTTTCAACAAATTGATTATAAAGAGATCGTCGAGTGTGTGTCTCCTGGCGATTGGTCCACATCAACCTTTGGACGCTTTTTTTCATTTCCCCAGTATCTCCAGGCAGAGGAAATTCCTGCGTTTCTCATTATGGGGAATCCGATCTCAGGTTTTCTGACAGCTTTTTCAGAGGTGTGTTAAGCAAGCCAGAGACTCTTGAATTTCCTTCAGAACTTTTCAATGTAAAAGCTCTCAATTAAACACGACATAAAGTACGTACTGCTGCAAAGACGTTCTTGCGCTTTTATTTTGTAGGCTCAACAACTTAAGAGGAAGTGATTTTGTGAGTGAATTTTGCTGTCATGACTGACATCTGTTTCACCACCAGCCACTATGTAATCTGGCCACAGGCCAGATATTATTGCTGGCGGTCCAGCTTTGTCCTGCGGGCCGCCTATTTCCGACCACTGCCCTATATGATAGGAGTCTTTCTCAGAGGAGTGTGCGGCTGTTCCCCATGTGACATCAGCTTTCTATAGAAGACTTCCTCATATTAATGCAGACTTGCTGCCAGTGGCATTTGACAGGCTGCCTTTCAGACTTTGTTCCCCTTCCAGGACTATTATTGGACATCATGTTAGTAAGGGACATCAATGTCAGGGTCAATGCCTGGGCTTGCCAGGACTTGCTTCTACTACATTTGTGTGTATGTGAACATGGACAGTTTCTCACCTGTATGTACCCTGAAATGGAATAGGAGGGCTGTATTTTATGTGGAAATTGAGATAGCATGAACAGTGCTGGAATTTGTGCTTTTGGAAAGAAAAAGAGCACTCCATAGGTACAGGTACTTTAGTGTACTTGAGTATAATAAAGGTAAATTAATGTGTAGGTGTGGAAGCTGAAATGACTAGATTATGTGACAAGGGAAGGATAGTTACAGGGGAAGATGGTAAAGTTCTTTCTCAGAAAGAGGTGGGAGGGAAGAAAGGAGGGACAGAGAGTAGCTCATGAAGCAGCTGGTTCTCTCTCCTTTCTGGAATGTATACGAGGGCAGATGCATGAAATCTAACCTCCTTACTGCATCACCACCAAGCCTCTAATACACACATACACACACATCAGGACCCTCCCTCTTGCACACAAACACTTGTCCAACTACCAGGTTCTCTTGCCTGCAGCTAGACGGTGTATATTAGAGTGCGGAGTATGAGCAGAGCTGCCGAGCCATGCTAATGATTTGAACAAGATCGGTTAAGCATTCCCTTTAAAAACACTGCTTTGATCTATCAGAGAAGCCATGGGGGGAGTTTACGCTGAGATGAAAGATAACGTCTGGCTGTGATGTTTGTGTGCTTGATTTCAAACATGTCATCTCTCACATCAACCCTAATCAAATTAGGTCAATGTTTAATGGGGCATGATGCCCCCGCTTTGACAACGCTTTTATACACTTCCACCTACTATCATGCTAATCTCTGGATGATGATGATGATGATGAGGCAAATAGAGACTCGCGTACAGCACAGCTGGACTGATGGTGGCACAAAGGTAATGTGAGCGGTGAAGAGGAAATCTCTGTCAGTGCAGATAAGAGTTCAGAAGAGAGGGATAATTTCAAGGTAAAGCAACATCTCAGACCATACTGTGGAGGGAATTGCTTCGGTTTTGTATTACAGGTCCCCTCATCGGGTGTATGCGTGCATTCCATGCATGTGTGTGTCTGTGTGATATGAACCACTGGTCTGGTAATTTCATGCCCCTGAAAGACCTCAATTCTGAGATTTAAAACACACTCACCCCTCAACCTCTCCTACCTCTCTTTCTGTGTAAGGCTGTCACCATCTTCCACCTCCATTCATCTTCTTACATTTGCTAGTTGACCCTGTTCCAGACTTGATCTCGTCAAGAGCCACGTCCACACACATACCTCACTGTAACACAGTGCTGATGAGTAGATAACTGTAAGAAAATGTTTTTAAATCAAGGTTAAGTGAGATAAGTCTAGCTGCTCACACATACAAACTCAAAAGGCTGGGAGAATGATAGACTGCTGCTATTCATTGTGAATAGGACCTACTGTTGCAGCCCGGCGCTGCTAAAACTGTTTCAACAATACCACGTAAAAAAAGACAATTAAGTAAATTAAGTAAATTAATTAATAGTTTAGTTTAATTAGCCTGTTCTGGTTGTGTGTGTTCATCAGTGCTGAAAAATGTGTAATCAAATTATAGCAAGGAAAACATCAAATGCCATCAAATGGAAAAGTTAAAAAAGAAGGTCAAAGCAACACAAAGAACTCTTAAACTGTACTGTAAATTCATTAAACACACACACACACACAAACAAACAAACTGTTGGCACAGCAAAGAGACATTGAGACACATTTTAGGTTTTAGTGGCATTTTCGTTCAATGCAGGCTATTGCAGGTCAGCAGGGTTGCAGAGCTCAACTACAACATTAATCAGAAACCAACTGGGATAAGTGCTGTAGGTTAATAGAAACATTTTCTAAGTTATAGTCAACAGCTCTCTCCCAAATAGTTGTGTCAACTCTGTCTCCTCCTGGCTAGTGTTGGGCAGTAATTGTAATACTATTACTTTTCCCAGTAACTAAGTAGTATAACTTATTACTTTTCTAAAACGGTAATATTAGTTACTAAGGTAAGTAACGCTGCGTTACTCGTTACTGAACGCACCATCCTTGACGTAAGTCCACGACTGTGCGACAGCTCAGCGGGACCGGACTTTGTTGTTCATGTCCGCTGATAGTACCGTAACTAGTTACTTTTATCAGCCAGTAATAAGTAAAGTAATAATATTACTTTTTTAAGCAGTAATAAGGAACTTGAAATATATAACGAGTTCTGAGTAACTTGCCCAACACTGCTCCTAGCTCATACAACCGCTTCACTCGTGCAGTAACGGCATACTTACGGTAACAGTTCACTTTTGTCTGACATGCGCGAGAGAGCAAGCTAGCATGCAGCAGCAATGTAGGGAAGTAACGTTAAAGAAAAGCTGAAATTGGGCATATCGTTAGTAAGCTCCACAGGAGTGTTCACTCAAACATTTGAGGGAGGAAGGCTGCTAGCAAGAAAGCGCCCCAGAGCACCAAAGAAAATGCGTACTGTCACCAAGGTATGGCAACGTTAACAGCTAATTTAACCACTTGGCTAATTAGATAACAACTATTCTAACGCTAACGTTACATCATCAAGATGCTGTTTATTTTCTTCTCCACTATGAGAAGTGGAAGCAAACCGCAGGACAACAACAGGGTCAGAAAAAAATGTAACGATTGAACGTGTTAAAAGTTATTGGCTTGTGTAGTGGTGAAGTGATTTTCAAGTTTAGTAACGTCACAGATATAAAGGAGCTATCTAGCTTATAGACAGCATCATCGTCAGTGGTGGGAGCAGCTGCAAGTTGAACCTCTGCCTCTCCCTGCCAACAGTGAAGTCACTCACTCAAACCATCTTTGACTGTTAACAGCATGTAAGTAATCCATAATGTCCACTATATTGACTAAGATGACTAAGTTGTTTGGCTAGCCAACATGTGTTTTTCAGGTATTATAGAGATTTAGACATGCATTTATTTGACAATCTCTCCCTGTACATAGTTCATGGTGTCAGAACCAAACCTAACCAGGTATCTGGGAATCTTCCCCACCCAGGACATGTGTGTCATTCCAGAGTGTTTTTATGGAGTGAATTTATGGAGTAAGTTAATTGTGTTGTTGAAATGCAAAAGTGTAGGTTTTGCGTTAACAGTGGGGACACATTAAGTGGGTCACCTTTTCTCAATATCCTGAGTCAATACACGTTTGCTAAAGTAACCTCTTTAAATGTGCTTGTGGCATCTTTTCACATCACATGAGAAATAAATTAATTTTAATTTATTTCTAAACACCTGGACTTTAATAGCTTCTCTGTTTCAGTAGGTTTTCTGTTCAAAACTTTCTGCACATACAAAATCTATCCTACATATCTGTGTCAAGAATAGTTTGAGGAAAAAAGTTATATTATGAAAATAACTCATCATTAGCCTGTGTTTTTGCTCTTCAGACCGTCTGACAAACACAGAAGTGGATGAGACCAAGACAAGGGAAACCAAAGTTAACTGAAAACACTTCTGATCAGGCACAAATTCACACAAATGTTAACTTCAGCACCGCTGATAAAATGCAGCCAAACAGAGTTTGCACCTCAGTTTGTACATTTTTATATTGCAAAACTCTACCAAGAGGATCCCTGTCTTTTCTCTTCTCTCTCTCTCTCTCTCTCTTGTTAGTCTTCTTGATTTACTTTGTAATTTTTAAATAACTAATAATCTCTGACTCTGTGTTTTTTCTCCCACTCCAGACCTGGCCTCTTTGGTGACTGTTTTACAAATCAATGTTTTCATTTTTTACCCTTATAGGTCTCCCTTTTCCCATTTTTGATCTGCTTCTCTTCGTCCATGTGGTTGACTACCTTTGAGTGGCTCTCTCAGTCCTGCAGGTGAAGATGAAAGTAGGTAGGAGGGGAGATGCAGAAGGGAGATTTAAAATATGAAAACAGCAGGGTGGTGAGTGGTAGGAGTGCAGGGTGAAATGGTTAAAGTGAGACAGTGATGAACATCTTAAGCTTGTGGAGGTTGTGAAGAGAGGGCTTGCTGGGAAAAGAGATGCAGACTGGGCGAACAGGCGGTTTGTAATTTGATAAAGTGAGCTACTTCAGACAGCATGGTGGTGTGTGCAAGTGTGTGTCTTTGTTTTATTTGTCTGTCAGTGACCAGACACCCCCCCCCCTTTTCCAAGGTCAACTTGGGGATTATTAGCAGAGGGACACCTTAGTAATGATGGTGGTGGTGGTCATTAACTATTCATTACCTCATACTAAACGCAGACCTTATGTGTGTATAAGTGGATTAGGGAGTTACAGACAGACATCTGTGCATCAGCATTTAGGCTCTGATATGTGTTTTTATGTTTGTCTGTGTGCAAGTGAGACAGCTGGCTCACATCTAAGCAAGAGATTTCCAGGCGCACCTATTTAGGCTCTGTCCTGTCTCACTTATCTGCAAGTTGTCTTTTTCTGCCCATTTTGTCTTTGTGGGCCGCCTTGACAAAAGTATGCCCATTTGACCACAAACTCTTCAGGGTGTGTGTGCTACATGAGGTGAATCCAGGCGCCTCCCCCTTTTTGTGTTTTGTACCCCCTTCCTCGTTTTGTAACACCAGCTCCATGGCTGTGATAGTAGAGAAGAGAGGGGTGTATGCTTATGAGACTGGGCTGGGTGTAACTGTACCCCCCTTCAGATGGAGTAAGTGGGCTGGGTTCACTGGGGTCTGGAGAGGGGGAGGGACGTAGAAAGAGAGAGACAGATGTAAAAGAATGAATCGCTCCAAGCGGTGGAGTTGCCATGACTACGAGGGAAACGGATGAATGAGTGACATCACAGTGGCGGGGAGGTGAGAGAGTGTGAAATTGATTTGGTGGCGGAGCACGGGGAGGCGGCTCTCATTGGGTTTTCGTCGGGCACGCACATTTCTCTCTCTCCTTCGTACCCTGGTGTCTCCTGTGGTCGGGCTCTCACTGGTAAGGCACTGCTTTTTCTCTCTTCCTCCCTTCTCATTAGAGGGAAGGCTGATTTTGAAGATGACAGCGGGTGTGATTTTTCGCTCTTATAACCTCTTTCAGGTCTTGGCAGCATGTGAGACAGACATTGAGTGGGGACTTTGACGCATGTGTTACTGTGCATGGATGTCATGTGGCGCTCCCGGCATGCCACTGGGAATGAAAGGGAAGGCAGATGTGCCGTGCAGTTGTCGTGCAGTATAAATATACTGTGAGATGTTTAGTGTGGAAGCATGTGTGCGTTTCTGGCTGGGAATGAACAGCTGATTGTGCAAGATTGATTTCAGTATGCTTTGAAATATCACTTTAAGAATAATGCTAATCAATGTATAGGTTTTCACACTTTTGAGCTGTACTTGAATATGAATGTGTTGAGATTATGTTTATGTCAGAGAGGGATACACTTCTTGAGGTGGTGTTGTTGTCAAGCAACTTGGTGTTGTTGTCAAGCAACTTGGTGTGCTGATGCTTTCAGTTATGTGATAATTTTCCAGTCCCTTGTCTTTCTCTCTACACGGAGATCACAGCACAGGGTCAGCCACTGAGCAGCACCCTTGGAGCTGGTAAAGTCTCTAAAGAACACGTTAATAGGGACGAGAGTGTGAACCTGGCTATTCTGATTAAATGGGGGTTTTCCTTCGCAGTACACCACCCTGCTACGAGTTCGCTGGCAAAGCCTGCGCCATTCATCTGGCTGTGTGATTAATGATGAAGTTGACCTGTATTGATCCCTGAGGGACAAACAGCCAGAGTTGAAGTGGAGGGCCTCCAGGTCAAAGCAAAGCTAATCAGAATCCTTAGCTCATTGTCTTTTCCATTTGGCCAGCACACTGAATGGGGAAACAGATTACATTTGGGATCAAAGGATCGGTATTTAGGCTAGATTTGGACATCATAATCCTTACGAGGACTATCAACTGGTCTGCACATATTTTGTAATGCACCCTGTGTCGCAGTGTGGAGTTGAATTTAGGGTGGCTTTTGACCTTGTGACTACCATCAAAGCCAGCAGAGCATTCAAGCTCCAAGGACAATTTAATCAGTCTAATATTTTGTATTCCTGAGACAGGCATACAGTATATGAACAGTTCTGTTTGTTTGGTTCTAGGGACAATAGCTGCCGTTCCTAACCAGACTATCCTGTTTTATTCAGAAATCAAAGCAGCAAAATGCGTATGAGTATAAGAGACCATGAGAAGACATTTCCCTGCATGCTTATGGCTGAGAAATGTTGAATAATTGAGTAAAAACAACAGGAGAAATGTTATTTGTATGTGAATGGGGAAAATTAGACACAATTTGATTTGCTTCAAACTTTAGTTCCCAAGTCTACATTAAGGTGTTATTGCAATGCAGAGTTTAGTGGAGCAGTTGATACTGTGAAGGTGTCTTTTTTAGAAGCAGTGAGATGCCAGTGGTAAATCTGCCGGGCCTCAGCGCTGTTGATAGACCCAGGGCATCAATTATGAATAGGCAGGAGATGAATATACATGAGGCTATTTCAGACAGTTTCATCTGAAACTGAGGAAGAATGTTCTTTCTAGGTGTAGGAAACTACTGTAGCTGTGGGTCATTGTGTGCATATTTTTCATGTACATATACAGAAGGCAAACTAGTCGGCTGGTTGTATTTGCTGTGAGGAGAAATCAGGGTGGATGTTAAAGTGCTCCAGTACAGACAGTAAAGCAGTGCTGGCGGTGTCTTTTAAGTCAGTTTAAAAGCTCAGACGGCCAAGTGAATGGCTCTGATTCTGCCAGCTCTTTGGATGGCATGGTTGGGGACACAAGTGGGTCAGTAGTGTAGAGCCACTCCAGCTTCTCTCTGCTCTGAGAACAGAACTGCCCTGTAGCGAAACACCACACAACATAATGTTCTTTTCTGTGTTATAGTAAATTGTCTAAAGTCCAATCCAAGCCATTTCACTCTGGCCCTCTGATACTGCATCGTTTGCTATGTGATTCAGTTAAACAGCGAGTTGAGTTTTATTTATCTGTCAGTTCACTCTGTGCCTGTCTCGTCACTATTGGAAAGAAGGAGGCATTTCAAGGAGGTCACTTAGCGACAAGATGAATTGTGTCTACACCATGCCAAAGTCAGTTCACGTGTGTACTTATTTTTATGAGTTTGTGTCCCCTGTGGATGCAGTCATTCCCTCATCCTTGTGGCGTCAGCTGGTAGGCAAAACTATGATCGGATATGGTGACTGGACCTGCACACAAACACTCTCATATTTAAACATGCCCACATACACAGACTGTGTGGAGGGTTTTGTGACTGTGAGTTACACAGAGACTTATTATAATGGTTTATTTCAAACCACTTTCATTTACTGTATGTGCTCCATGACAGCAACCGTTCAGATGACAAGCAACAACTTTTTGCGGAGCATCATGATTGCTGTAGAATGATATGGCCATAATATGGCATATTAACTCATTAGTTGTGTTTCCATCAACCTTTTTTATTATCATTTTGGAGTATTGCATTAGATAAGGTAGATGGAAACACCAAAATTTTGCGAAAAAATTCCTCAGTTTCACAATTTTTTTTTAGTTTCGCTTGATGTGGTTTTTGTCTTTTTGAAAAAGAGTTAATACACTAAATGGGAGATGGAAGCGCCTTTGCTGAATAAGTTCTGATATAGCAAACATTTACTTCACATGCCTGCCTGATCAGCTGTTTCCATTTTTCTCAGATCCATGGTCTTTAGGTCCATGCGACTGGTTTTCTTTCCAGTTTTCAACCTCTGTTTCTTGTTTATTACAGCCATGCGTAAGGCCAACTTATGTAACTACGCTTTGTGTAGCCTAGTTTATTTGCTCCAAACCAGTTGATGGAAATGTGTCTAATTCCCATTTTCTTCTTTTTTATTTTTTTGCGACATTTCAAACGTTTGCTTAAAATTCGCTTGACAATTAGATGGAAACATGGCTACTGACAAGGACACTTCCCTTAATTAAAAATGTAACTGAGAAGTGCCTCACTGTCTCTCCTTCTTTTTTTGATTTGTAATCTCTATTGTACACCTCCATGCACGGATAAGCGGTTATATATCATGGACAGTTATAGATAATGGATGGATCGTGCTCACATTTTCCTGTTTCTGTTATGGCCCTTTTCACTTCATGGAGTTTTACAAGATCTTTCAGAGGTTTATCTGCATTTTGGTAATTTCTATCAGCTAACCTGTGTGTGAATTAGGGTTAAATACCGCAAATAGAGGTCCCTTATTTCACGGGAAGTTTCATCAAAATCTACTCCTGGGATATGTGTGCTTGTATCTCTGTGTTAGCCTGTGTGTTCATGTAGTGGAGACTACACTGTGTCCTGAAACAACAAGGCAACTTGCAAGGCAGGCTTGGGAGTGGTGATGGTCTTAGAAGAACTTAGACAGGTGGATGCTGGGATTGAGGTGGACCTTGAGAAATGACTATATGAACTCCTGCAGTGGCAGCAGTAACAGTTTTCAGGTGAGAAGTGCAGCATGCAAGGAAAAGGAAGAGTGATCAGAGACATAGAGATACAGAGCTTAAATGAAAGTGGCACCTACACTGTCCTGTGTGTCACAAGTGTAGCAATTGCATAGTGTGTTTTTCAACTACCTTTCAGTGTTTGCTCTATTTATATTAATGGGCTATTCTTCTTGAGCTGTTTATTCTTTTCCCGTATTTTTATTTACAGGACAGGAACTGTTGGGGTGGACTCAGTAAATTATTATTATGTTGCCGACTGGTCAAGCACAAGCTTAATAAATAACTGAAAAACGCTCAGCAGATTTTCAGTTCTTCACAGACAGATGTTTAGCCTTTCTGTCTGCACAGCAGTTTTCTGAAATCAGTTTAGACATCATGCAGTCATTATAAAGAATGATGACTGACTCTTTGCTGTTGGCTAGTCTTGGATCAAAAATGTGGCTCAAACAAATCTGTCACTTTTTAATTTTGCTCTTTTCAGCCGTTCAGATGTAAAAATGCGGGCATATACAAAAGTTAGTTTGCAAAAGTTAGTTCCTGGGACTGTTTGGTTGAAAAGGGCCATAAAAATTTGACACTCTTCTGTTTTAACTCTATCACCACTCTCTCTGTGTACTTTATTGTTTTTCTTTTTGCAGTGGTTTGTGCAAGACTTTGTCTGTTTTCCAGTAGGCTGCAGGATTGCTAAATAAAACTGAACTTGCATGAAATTGAACAATTTTTGATGTCACAAATGTCTGTGGGCTTGCTGTGTTTGCCTTGAAATGTGTTTGTTAAATGACACTTGAAACCAGATGGGAGAACTTGCAAAGTATTGAGATTAAATTGAGAGAGAGAACTCTTTATTTAACGCGTTGGATTTTCTCACATTCTTTCTCTGGCATTTTTTATTTTGCCAGAAGAAGCATCTTGTGTAATCCCACTTCTAGATCCACAGTCAATAACTGTTGAATATCTGCATACATCTGAACATTTCATTTCATGTAGAATGTTGTCTGTATTTCAAAATTGTCCCAATTTGCAAATGATACAGATAGTACTATAATGTTTTCTTTAAATGATTACACTCAAACCTAATTATTATTACACTCATAAGTAAGTGTGTGTAGTCTTTCTCTTCCTACTCTCTCCAAACTTTCTTATCTCCATCAACTGTTTTGTGTCATTCCATTGCTTTGGCAAGTGTCTCGGCTTTGCCAAGGAAAGAATAAACAGTTGGTTAAGTATAATTGTGCATGTTCAGGAGTGTGTGCACAGTACAGCATGTGTCAGTTTGTGCACACTTGGCCACAGCAGGTATCTTAGGGAACATTGGCACTGGAATTTGTGCAGCTGTGAGCGTAGCATGATAACATAAGCAGAATGGTGATGTGGGTTAGGAGGTAGATCCATCTGTGCATAGGTCTGTTAGCTCACTGTGTGTCAATAATACAGTGTGTGTCAGGCAGTAGTCATGGTTTTCACTCTTAGTCAGCTGAGAACAGAACAGGGTAACAGGAGGACGCCACCTCTGTGCTGAGCTTCTCACATGCAGGAGGACAGTGCTGCTCTTTTGTTTGCCTGGTTATTGATTGTCTCTCGCTGAAGCTTGCAGCCATCCTTTTCTTTTCCCATGCTGCCCGTTGTGCCAGCTGCCTGGAGCTGGGAGCTAGGGGAGTATGTAGTAGAGGATAGACAAAGGCAGAGAGAAAGGTGCACATGCTTCCAGTTTGAGGGATTTTGCAGTCGGGGAGGTGATTTAGAGAGAGAAGCTGAAACGTCATTATAGGCAGAAATTGAGGCATTCGGAACTTGTTAGAGGAGGGAAACTGGCTCATAAGTTATTAATTGTTAACACTCTGTCTCTCGTTGCCTTTGTCATAGACTAACTTATTTCATTTGTCTGTCCTTATTCTGACCAATTTTTCAATTTACTCCCCCTCCCTCATGATTCCATCATGTGCTTTTCTTTCTCCCCATAGTCAGCGGTGCCAATGAGCCGAATCAGTCCGCCAGTGTTCTATGGAAGTCTACCGACTATCCTTCCCTCACCCTCCTCCTTCCAGTTGTTGACTCTTGAGCTGTGAAATGAGAGAAATCAAGTCCAGCCAATCTATGTTGGAACGAATACGTGAAAATTAGAGCCCGACCGATTTCGGCCGATATGAGCTAATTGCATTTAATCGGCATTGGCCATTTATAACCGCAGATATATGACTATTAAAAAAGAAACACAGATTCAGATACTTCACTCATGTCATGGGTGTTGCATAGTTTGCCCACCAGAGGGCGCGCTGCAGCTGTTAACTATACTGCCTCACCACAAAAACCACAGAAGAAAACAATCAGCTGACCGTAGTCTGCAGCCAGCCTGCAGCATGTATAAACACGCAGAGGGATGTGTTAGCGGCGAGTCAGTCTTTTGTCACGTTAATTACATGACTTAAATAATTATAATAAAAACAGCCACAATCACTTCTTCTCTCATGAAAACATTCATGACCTGCTAACCCTCCCGTTTTTCACTGCACTCTCCCGGCTTCCTCCCAACTCACAGCAGTTTAATGTTACGGTAGAGTTTAAAACTACGCTGCTGACTGACGTGGTTGTACATTTATTTTTGAAACAGTGTATCAGTTCTAGCGAACGGTCCACCTTTGTCCCTAGTTCATCACTTCTAAATATTCTAAAATCACGTAACGTTACAGCAGCTAACGCTGCTCATTGCTAAATCAGCCACAAAGCTAATGCATGTTTATCAGTGGAGGAGCGCTAACGGTAATGAGTCACTAAACTAGTTTCTGACTTCTTCTAAATATATCTGCGAGCCGCCTGTCAGAGCGGACATGTAAATAAACGTGAGCAGAACAAGTATATAACCCTGCTTTCTGTAGCTCCTCTTTTTGTGAGGTTGTAGATGTGAAACGCTGTAGTCAGAGCGGCGCTGGTTATAGTTATGAAAATATGAAAAATAATATGAAATCTCAAAGCTGCAAGTCATTTAATATTAGATGCATTCAGCAGCAGGTCACTGTATCATAGACGGCATGAATTGTTTACATGTTCACTTTTTGAGACAGTAATCTATTTTATTAAAATGAATCATTTAGGAAAAGGTTTTATAGCCCACATACATACCAGCTTTCAATATTGGCCTGTTCTAAATGCAGTTTATACAGTAAAGGGGTCTACTCTCAAAATCGAAATATCTGCACATAAATCGGCTCCTTTTCACTTTAATATCAGCATTGGAATCTATTTGCACATTCTGTTGTGTGTAATATATATTTGTGACTCTTAGTCTGTGGATTTACAATGATATTAACTTTGATTTACCCCCATAGATTTATGATGAACTACTCTATTTGTTTGCTATACGGAATCTTGACCAACCATTCAATTGTAGTTCACCCTTTTTGTCTTGATTGTCCTTTTGTGTGGCAATCTTCTAAGGTGAGGGTGAAGATTAGATACACACATTTAAGTGTGTTTTGAGATCTCCCTAACAGCGAGTGTATGTTGTTGCTCTAAGCACGTATAAGCATGTATGGCATGACTGTAGCTGAATGACCAACTAGTTTGGCACACATAATTGGCAGGCAGTTACAAAGTTGATCATCTTTTCACACCTGGTGTCCCTGAAAACAAACAAGTCTTGGTTCAGAAGGAAGGAATATTATAAAGCTCTTATTAACAATGGTAATTTCACGCAAGTAGGGCTGGGTGTCGTTCAAAGATTTTACCAGTTCCTGAAAAAAATATTTGATACCAATTTTATAAATCCATTTTAACAAAAGAAAATGACATTACGGTACAATTACTCTCTTCAAGGAAGGAAGTTTTTGAATGACCTGGGAGCAGCTGGGGAAACATTAATTAAGAAATTGATTGAATATCTGTACAGTATTGGACTATGTAAAAATATAAATTACTGTCAAAGGAACATTGGTAACAAACAGTATGGCAGCAAAATGTAGTGTCTAGTCTGCCTTCTGCCATCCAAAGAAGAAGAACAACAACAAGATTAAGAACTTCAGTTGATCCAAAGAAATTCAGGAAACAAATGAGAAACAGAGTAATTGAGATTTATCAGTCTGGAAAAGGTTATAAAGCCATTTCTAATGCGTTGGGACTCCAGCAAACCACAATGAGAGCCTTCATCCACTAATGGCGAAAACATGGAACAGTGGTGAACCTTCCCATGGAGTGGCTGGCCGACCAAAATTACTCGAAGAGCGCATCAACGACTCATCCAAGAGGTCACAAAAAACCCCACTTCAACATCCAAAGAACTGCAGACTTCACTTGCCTCAGTTAAGGTCAGTGTTCTTGACTCCACCATAACGCCAGGAATCCACTGACTCCAGCTACTGCCATGGTTTTGATGCGTCCATAGCCCGGCGTCGAAGTCCACTGGAAGCATCTAAGAAGCATTTCTGCAGCAGAGCTTAAACATATGGAGGCTGTCCTACAGAAGATTTGTGCGAGTAAATTGTCAGTAGTCAAGTAATAATCTATTTAATAGAGGACATTTCACAATACATGTAATGCAATATGCATTCATTGTGAATGATCTCCTATTAAATAGTATTGTAGTATTTTGATGTCCTACTGTTGCAATACAGTTATTGTTAATTGTCGCCATAAATAATTGCACATACATTTGAATATTTCTATATGAATATTTGCATCATCTGATTACATTTTTTATGTCTGCTGATAAAATGGCCTTAAATCTTAGACATTTAAATGGGAAAACAGTATTTGGGACAACTTAAAATGGAATCTGGAAAAAAATATGAAGTGATTTCATAAGTCCTTACAAGTATTGCTTGAGAAAAGGTGACATCACCTGCTGTGTGTCAGGGGTGTAAATGTGTCACTCCGGAGCCCTGTCTGTTCAATAAGCCACACAGGAAAAACTATATCTCCTTTGTACAGATGGACAGTGACTAGTTTTTACATGGATGCCATTCTTACCTTCGTCTGGCCTTCTATGGTCCATCATGTTTTTCCACAAATGCTTTTAATGTGTTTCCTTATAATGGCATTGATCCAACAGTGTGACATGCTTAGCTGTAGCTGGAGAAGCTGGAGAAGAAAGGCAGTGGCATGAATGTTGCTTTATTTCTTTTTCTGGGTATTTAAGTAGACAGTTGTTTCTTATCCCTAAGAACTTAATTAACTAATATTGCAGAGAAGCATTTAAATCCTCCCCTTTTAGGCAACAATCCACCTTGGAATTGACCAGTATTGCTGCTAGGTTATTAACTAGTATTAGTAATATGACATAGTAATCCCTGCTGTTCCGTTTAAACCTGGAATGAGCTGCGGTTTTGGAGGAAAATGGTTGGATTACAATATAATCCATCCTAAAGGGTGATAGCCAGATTATAAATAGATTTCACAGATGCACACAGCGGTCTGTGCGCTCATACAGAAAACTGTATTTGAAGTTATATTTTAAGTAATTCATCAATTTTCTGATGAATGTGATCAAACAATCCCTGTCACCCTTGTGAGTTGCTGCATTGCAAATCAAGAAATATGCAAGTATTGAGTATAATTTGCTTGCAGTCTTCAGTCAGTCTGTCTACTACACTTAAATTTCATCTTCGTGGATAACGTCTGTTTTTCTGTCTGGTTCCTGTTGTCGATTAAAATCCATGTTTATACCTGTGCGTACACCAGAAGGTGGATGGAAGAAACTGATGTACAGTAAATTTATTATTTATTTATATATATATATGTGTGTGTGTGTGTGTGTGTGTGTGTGTGTGTGTGTGTGTGTGTATATATATATATGTATATATATATATATATATCCCACTTAGAAATCATGGAGGGGTCTGAAATTGTCATCGTAGGTGCATGTCCACTGTGAGAGACATAATTCAAAAAAAATCCAGAAATCACAATGTATGATTTTTTAACTATTTATTTGTATGATACAGCAGCAAATAAGTATTTGAACACCTGTCTATCAGCTAGAATTCTGACTCTCAAAGACCTGTTAGTCTGCCTTCAAAATGTCCACCTCCACTCCATTTATTTTCCTAAATTAATGCACCTGTTTGAGGTCGTTAACTGCATAAAGACACCTGTCCACCCCATACAATCAGTAAGAATCCAACTACTAACATGGCCAAGACCAAAGAGCTGTCCAAAGACACTAGAGACAAAATTGTACACCTCCACAAGGCTGGAAAGGGCTACGGGGAAATTGCCAAGCAGCTTGGTGAAAAAAGGTCCACTGTTGGAGCAATCATTAGAAAATGGAAGAAGCTAAACATGACTGTCAATCTCCCTCGGACTGGGGCTCCATGCAAGATCTCACCTCGTGGGGTCTCAATGATCCTAAGAAAGGTGAGAAATCAGCCCAGAACTACATGGGAGGAGCTGGTCAATGACCTGAAAAGAGCTGGGACCACCATTTCCAAGGTTACCGTTGGTAATACACTAAGACGTCATGGTTTGAAATCATGCATGGCACGGAAGGTTCCCCTGCTTAAACCAGAACATGTCAAGGCCCGTCTTCAGTTTGCCAATGACACATTTGGATGATCCAGAGGAGTCATGGGAGAAGAATGATGAGTACCATCCCAAGAACACCATCCCTACTGTGAAGCATGGGGGCGGTAGCATCATGCTTTGGGGGTGTTTTTCTGCACATGGGACAGGGTGACTGCACTGTATTAAGGAGAGGATGACCGGAGACATGTATTGCGAGATTTTGGGGAACAACCTCCTTCCCTCAGAGCATTGAAGATGGGTCGAGGCCGGGTCTTCCAACATGACAATGACTCGAAGCAAACAGCCAGGATAACCAAGGAGTGGCTCTGTAAGAAGCATATCAAGGTTCTGGCGTGGCCTAGCCAGTCTCCAGACCTAAACCCAGTAGAGAATCTTTGGAGGGAGCTCAAACTCCGTGTTTCTCAGCGACCCAGAAACCTGACTGATCTAGAGAAGTGTGGAGGAGTGGGCCAAAATCCCTCCTGCGGTGTGTGCAAACCTGGTGAAAAACTACAGGAAACGTTTGACCTCTGTAATTGCAAACAAAGGCTACTGTACCAAATATTAACATTGATTTTCTCAGGTGTTCAAATACTTATTTGCAGCTGTATCATACAAATAAATAGTTAAAAAATCATACATTGTGATTTCTGGATTTTTTTTTTTAGATTATGTCTCTCACAGTGGACATGCAGATGACAATTTCAGACCCCTCCATGATTTCTAAGTGGGAGAACTTGCAAAATAGCAGTGTGTTCAAATACTTATTTTCTCACTGTATATATATATATATGTGTGTGTGTGTGTGTGTGTGTGTGTGTATATATATATATACACACATACATACCACACACTGCGTAAGAACAAGAAGGGAAGCAGCACTGAATCAATCTTCTAATCTTACGTAACAACCAGGTGGGACAACAGCTGGTGCAAAATTATCAGCACATCACACCCAAAACTTTGGCAATGTTTATAGAAAACCATCATGACATCAGTACCATACAGCAGCAAAGGGCCAATCTGTCTCAAGCACACAGGCATTTGATAAAATACATAGCACACTTGAGCAGTTAAACAAGACACACCTTTAAACCAGGCTACCACTTCAGTTGCATTTGGTCATAACAGTTTTTAAGTCTGAAAACAGTCATTATGGTGGTGTAATTATTCATTGCATTACCTTAGAATGTGCCTTACCTTTTCCATTTCCAATTAGTTAACACATAGTAAATATAGAAAATAATATATCACATAAAGAACTACCTAAAAAAACAAAACACTTGAGTGTTTTGTCAGTAGCATAATTAAAAAAAATAACTGCTTGGCAATAAAAGCCAATGTAGTGACAAAAAACACAGGCTGTCCCCTCAGTATGACAACCACAGCACTGTGTGTATTGCAGCGTATTTTGAACAATAAACAGTCATTATAAAATGTACTGTGTATTTAAAAGAGAGCTCTGTAGACAGATAGTAGTGTTCTTCCCTTAAAGTCAACAAACTAAATGTAAATGCTTCTCAAAAATTGCCACAAGACAATACAAATACTTTGACCATGCATCAATAGAGGAGAGGGGTTTAGGTATAGCTAGGAGGCCAGAAAGATAAAATAATTTAGTCAATAGAAAGGCACTGGATTAACCTGAATGTATGTGTGAGAGAGGGAGAGAGTTTCTCATTAACAAGAGATTGTAATCACGTAGTCCAGTGGTCCATTGAGACTTAAAGGATTGATGTTTCTGGTAAATGCACTACATATGCTTGCTCAGTGAGCTTTTACTGTGTGTGTGTGTGCATGTGTGTATGCAGGTGCATGTGTACAGCCAGTACACAGGGTCTTTTTTTGCATCGCAACATTAAGCAACCCATAATACATGCAAATAGTATTCAAAATTTTTAATTTGTCTGGTAAAATCAATAAATATTTATTTGTGTAAATATATCACATATGATGAATAATTAATGCAAAGGGATCTCCTTTCATGTATAGTGCATCACCCCCAAACTTTCCAAGTGCCTTTGGCTTTGCCGTAATTGGGAACACTCCCTGCATCAGACGTGCCGCATTATTAAACAGATGCACGTGCTAAAGGGTTGTGCTAACAGACTTAGTATTGATCGACACCTGATCGGGTGATGATGGCAGAATGACACCTGTATAAAAGAGAGACAGGGTGGCCAAATACAGCATTTGCTACAGTACGAGCAACCATTTATAACATTTATTCTGATACTATACAAACATGCACAGCTGTATATCTAGATAATGGAGTAAACACACTAAGAATTGGGTGTTATTCTTTAAAGATAAACAGTCCCCTCCAAAAGTATTGGAACGGTGAGGCAAATTCCTTTATTTTGTTGTTCACTGAAGACATTTGGGTTTAACATCAAAAGATGAGTATGAGACAAGAGTTCAGAATTTCAGCTTTCATTTCCTGGTATTCACATTTAGATGTGTTAAACAACTCAGGACATACCAGCCTTTGTTTGAATCCACGCATTTTTCAAATGAGCAAAACTATTGGAACATGTGGCTGACAGATGTTTCTTGTTGCCCAGAAGTTGCCTTTTAGGTTGATTGTCCAAACATTAAATAGTTCTGCATGACTGGTCTAAGTTTTCATCCTTGGTTTAAACCTATAAAGACTGCATTTCCTGTTAAAGAGAGCCATTGGACAAACATTGGGCATAGCAAGCACAACAATTTGGGTTGTCCTGAAAAAGAGAGAAACTACTGGTGTACTGAGCAGCAGACGTTAAACAGGTCGGCCAAGGAAAACAACAGTAGTTGATGACAGAAATATCGTGAGAGCTGTGAAGAAAACCCCCAAAACATCAGTAAGTGACATCACCAACGACCTCCACAGTGCAGGGGTGAAGGTATCACAATCCTCTGTTGGAAGAAGACTCAGAGAGCAGAAATATAGAGGCCACACCACAAGATGCAAACCACTCATCAGCAGGAAGAATCAGAAGGCCAGATTGAAATTTGCAAAGAACTACAGAGATGAGACGCAAAGGTTCTGGACCACAATCTTGTGGACTGATGAGACCAAGATTAATCTCTACCAAAGTGATGGAAAGGCCAAAGTGTGGAGAAAGAAAGGAACTGCTTATGATCCGAACCATACAAGCCCATCTGTGAAGCATGGTGGAGGTGATGTCATGGCTTGGGTGTGCATGGCTGCTTCTGGAACAGGCTCATTAATATTTATTGATGATGTAACTGATGATGGTAGCAGCAGAATGAATTCAGAAGTGTACAGAAACATTTTGTCTGCCAATTTATGGAGAAATGCATTGAAACTAATCGAGAGGAAGTTTATCATGCAGCAGGGCAATGACCCAAAGCACACTGCCAACAAAACAAAGGACTTCAACAGGGGAAAAAGTCTTAGACTGGCCAAGTCAATCACCTGACCTTAACCCAATAGAGCATGCAGGTTTGAGTTATTGCAAGCAAGGGTTATGCCACAAAATATGAAATGTTATTTACTTTAAGATTATTTGTTCCATTACTTCTGCTCACCTAAGAATGCTGTGGTCTAATACAAAGGGTGATAAGTTGTTTAACACATGTAGATGTGAATACCAGGAAATAAAAGCTGAAATTCTGAACTCTTGACTCATACTCATCTTTTGATCTTAAACCCAAATGTCTTCAGTGAACAACAAAAATAAAGAAATGTGCCTTACCGTTCTAATACTTTTGGAGGGGAGTGTGTGTGTGTGTGTGTGTGTGTGTGTGTGTGTATATATATATATATAAAATCTCTTTAACTATGTCTTTACCTGTATTCTCTGTACCTCCTATGCTTAGGTGCTACCTATTTGTAGAAGTAAAGAGGTAGAAATTATTAAGATGCATCTCCAACCCATTATCCTGTTGCTCATACACCAGAGGTAAGTTGACTTGCCTTCTAGCAGGATGTCACATTGAGACCTTGTGTTACCTTTTGTCCCAGTGCTCCAGCACATCAACTGATACAGCATGTTACACATAGCTATAGGCAAAGATAGCAAGATTTGCGCAGGAGCCATTAATTCTTCACGACATTCGGATGGAAAAGCATGACATTTTCTTGTCAGATCTACTGCTGTGAGGTCTGAGTGTCATGGGTAAAGTGCTAATGGGGTAGTCATTGTGTTATCCTTGACCAAAAATACTACACTACCCGGCTAGCTAGGGCAGCAAAGATGTGAATGCGTGTGTTATCTGTGTGTGCGCATGTAATCCATGAGTGGTCTGTATAGTGCAATCTTTGCAAACATTCGGACTCAGGCATATGCATGTACGCACACATACACAAACCTGGCATCTTGTTTCTCTCAGGTAGATGTTGGAGTAGTTGTTCTGCCGGTGTTTCGCAGAAGATGCGGAAAGTTGCTTCTGTGACCTGATTTCCTGTGACAGGAATTACTCGAGCATGTACAGTCTGACACACATATGCACACCTCCGTCTCCAAGTCTCCGTCTTTTTCTTTTTCTCTTTCAAGCTTGCTCTGCTGCTTCTCTCCGTTCAATACCCTCGCCAAAATTAACCTCACCTGCTTAACTCACATTCTTTTATATTTATGTTCTTTTATCTTTCCCCATGCCCATTTTTGACAGCAAAGTGAGACAACAAAAGCTCCCACAGAAAATGCAGTATACTGTATAACTTGCAGATGTGTGAGCAGTGTGGCAAAAATTTCTAAAATGTGTGTCACAATCCTACTTTAGTCGCACACTGCACGCCCCGTTAGGCTGTTTTACGCATGTCCATATTGTTTGCGTGTCTGCAGTCTTTTTTTGCTACCTCACTTTATCTTTTTCTCTTTCTATTGAGTCTGCTGTTTCTGTTCCATCTTTCTCTCTCTCATTCCCACCATCCACGTGTAAATCCTCTATTTAATGCAAAGCTTAGGTATTCATGTATGCAAATCAGCCTTAAAGCACAAACTCACAGAGACTGCTCTACAGACCCACTGACACTGCAAGCGCATGTGGCGCTTATCACTTAACACAGTGTGTGTGTTTGTTGGTGCATGATAAACGCAAGATAGAGTGTGTGTTAATGCACTGTTCTCAAGCCTTATCATTCTAGTGAATTACACTTATCTATTAGTTAATTTGTGGCAAGTTTAAGACCATTGATGAGCACTTGTGTCACCGCACCAAAAGCCGCACTGCAGCAGCTTTTCTTTCTTTCTCTCCCTCCCTCCCTCTCTCTCTTTAGCTGTCCTCCTATCCAATTTAATGCCCCCCCCTCTTGTCTCATTCCATCTCTTGCTTATTTTTCTTTCTCTGTCTCCCCCTGCTGTATCTCCTTTTTCCAGTCCAAATTTTATCCTTCTGTTTTCTCCAATGACCTGCCTTGCTCTCTCTCTCTTTATCTTTCTGTCTCCCTGTATAGGGAGGCATAATTAATCCTCCCCTCCTCCTTTTCTTCTTTTGGCTGTGAAAGCAGAGGATAGTCCAAAGTGGTGTGCATCCTTATGAGTCACTGTATATGTGCGTGTGAGAATAAGGAGACTGGGAGGGGGGTGTGTATGGAGGTGAAGAGCATTGCGTCATTGGGGGTGTGTTGAGCGGGAGGTGGGTTGAGCCGGCTGTCAGTCAGTGACGCCAATGGAGCACGTGCGTCGGTCATGGCTGGGAAGACGCTGTGCGGCGGTTATCTGGCTGTTGGCGAGGAGAGCTAGACACCGCCGCAGCTCCCCTTGATTGAGGGAGTGAGAGTGCGTGTGTGTGTGTGTGTGTGTGTGTGTGCGCGCGTGTGTGTATGTATGTGAATCTGGATCTATGCACATGTAGATGCTGCATGGGCTGCAACCGGAGCTGGTGGTGAATAATGCAGATAGGGGAACGGAGTTTGGATAGCACGCAGGGAGCCAGATTAATAATGCATCCTGCCGGGTTACAAGCCCTGCATTAGTTAGTTTTGCTGGAACCTGTAGCTGCTTACTGTCTGCCTGACTTAGTTACTCCTCGCCTACCTTTTTACCTGACAGGCGGACTGCCTGACATACTCAGAAAATGTCTCACTACCATTTCATCAAATGCTGTAAGTAGCCATTTAGCATCTCTTTATCTATGCATGCAAGTGTGTGTGCAATGGTAGTTGTGTATGCCTCAGCCATGGGTGTGTGCCTGTTGTATTAGCACTTACTATTTATGCAGGGTGTCATATACTGTATGAGTTTACCTGCTTAGGAATTCTGGTCACCAGCTGCTGACACAGCAGCACAATCTAAACTTCAAATGTGTGTGTGTGTGTGTGTGTGTGTGTGCAGTAAGTGGGTGCGTGAGCTTGCTGCAGAGAGCTGCTGCAGATGTGTGAAGTTGACCGGTGAATGCGGCAGGTAGCGGGAGAGGGAAGGAAAGATGAGACAGAGCCACAAAGATGCAGATCCCATGAGCGTCTGGCATATTCATAACACAGTGACAGACTGACTGAGAGAGAGATTAATTTCAGAGGGAGGACAGATGGAGAGAAATGGAAGGTGATTCAGAGGAGAGAGGGAGGGAAGGGCAGGATTGGGAAATCGAAAGGATGTGAGGATGAGATGAGTGGCATATAAAGAATGCAGCCAAGTGGTGCAAAGAATGATGAGCAGACTCAGGAAGGAATGAGTGAGAGTGATGCTGATATTTGAGAGGTAATGGCAGGGAAGGAAGGACAGAGGGAGAATAAAGGTCAGCAAATATCATAGAGGTGATCCAGGCTGTCATTCAAGTCTCCTTTTGATTCTGAGAGCCCTACCTGTCTAACCTCCAAATCTGTCCGATATACATCTATATTTTATATATGCACATTGATGGTTCAGTTTGCAGGCTGTGTGTATGTGCATGTGTTTGTGTGCTATTTGTAATTTACAAGCTCCCGCAGTGCTGTCACTGTTATTAGTCTGAGCCTGCCTGGGATGTTCCACATTCAATCAATAACTGATGGCCTGGAGATGGGATGGCAGGAGAAGAAAGCTACGGCTTTCTGTCCGTGTCTCCACTGACTTCATTCAGCCCTGTTTCCCATTAGACTCAGTCCTGCTGTTTTTCCCCACTCTCATTCCCATTCCATTTATCTGTTCAGGGCCATTAATCACACGGTGGCAAACGCAGGGTTATTCTTGTATAACTGTTCAGAACCAAAATTATGTCATAGTTTTCCATCCAGCTACTGAGGGAATTTTGTGCAAACACTTGAAAGTAATTTGTGAAAACAGCTAGGTTGATGCAAATGTATATACTGTTATTCATTGGAAAAATTGAAATTCAAGTATTTATTGATTGAGGACAAATTTTTATTGATCTTTGTTGTCACTGCTGGCCATATTTGATGTTTCTGTCTTAAAATGGAAGACAAAGAAATTCTCCTGGGAATTTTCTAATATGCGAACAAATAATGTTATATTTACAACACGTTCACCCACATTACATACGGCAATACCAGGTTGCTGTATACATACACAACAACATGTTACGATGATAAGTAATGAGGGGCTGATTTTAGAGGCCCAACATTTAGAGCCATGTATGAACTGCTGTACAGTTAAAATTAACCTTTTAACACACTGAATGTACATTTGAACAACATATAGTCCAGCTGCTCGACTTGGACTGCCGCTGACCTGCCACGCAGTCGCACATTCTCTTCAGCGTTCTAGTAAAGCAGCGTCACTTGGATTAGTAATATTATTACTGTTTTTGAAATAGTAATCCGTAACACTACTAGTTACTTGGAAAAGTAATATTACAGTGAGTTACTGCCCACCACAGTTAGTTGCAGCCCTAGTTCTTTACCTTTTACCCACTACCACACACCTGCTGTGCCTTGTTCTCACAAATAATCACCTTAGCGATTAGATTTGATTAGCGTTAGACTGACATAATAGCCTGGGTTAGTCGTCTGGGCTGTGCGTGTGTGTGCGTGCACGTACATGTAGCCTACTGCTCCAGGGGTGGTGACGTTTGATGTATTTTTTTTAAGCCCTGCAGTGAGCTATATGTCAGCATACAATAAATCAGGGCAATTTAAAGCAGTGCACCCATTCTTATAGGTGTCTACTATGGACACAGACTGAACACACACAAAAACCACTACTACAACTCACATATCAAAATGGGCCGAGTAGAAGAGAAGGTGTGGGTAAGATGTATGTGAGAGTAGGAAAAAAAGGAGGCAATAACGGGACTGAAGAGAGATGGAGTGGCATGATATTGAAAAAGGCAATAGGTTGAGTGTGTGTTTGTGTTTTTATGTGTGCGTCTGCTAAACCTGCAGCCAAGGTCTTGAAACTATACAGTTGACACCTGGCATGAACACTATGATAATGACCCCCCCTTGTCTGGAACCTGAACACAAAAGAACCTTTTTACACGTCTAACCAGAGCAGATGGCACTGGTGTATTGTGCTGGAGGTGTATGTGTGGCTAAACCGTGGTGGAGGGGGCAGGTGTTTGAATGAATGTGTAGATGTAGATCAAACAGAACAAAGAACACAGAGGCTCAGTGGCTCCATTTGCCTGCTTGTATTACTTTGTCTCTTCCTGATAAAGATCTAGTCCAAACCAAACACAGCTTGGCTCCCACAGATGAGAAACAGCAGTTTACTGTATAAAGTAGACACAAAGTAGCAGCAGACCAGTCATGTCCTTTGGAGAATTGTCGAAGGCTGTTATATATTTCATATTGTGTTGCTTTTCTCTCCTGATTACTAGTAGATTAGTAGACTAGGTTCTTAGATGTATCACGTTGCAGACGTGGAAGATTCTCAATCGATTAACAAATGTCAAAAATTTATTATCTAATGTTAATTGAACCTTCGATAAGCCCCACCCCCCTTAGTTACTGTTGCTGTCTGACAGACTGTTGGCGCTAACCACTGTCTATTACTGCACTCCCTGGAGAAATATTGTCAAATTTGTTGGAAAAGAAACAGAAATAAGCAGACAATTTTGCAGTTGCATTATACATTTGAAGGTTGTATTCAGGCAGTCAAACAGACTCAAACGGACGTTAAAAAAAATAAAGATAGAAACGAAAGCCTATTGATCACCCAGTACAAGTAAACCACTGCATCCCCCAACGATTGAGACAAAAGACAACGATATGAACGATCAACACTGTTCTTGTAAAGCTGAGTAGGCCTCTATTCATTATTACAATCATTAAAAAGCAGAACAGTAGGGCTTTATTATGTTACATTCAGTAGGAAGTTAGCTAGCGTTAGCTAACTAACATTACATTAGGAACAATCCACAGCCGACATTTTTCGGGATTTATTTTAGGTTTTGGAAAGAGAATAAATCGTACTTCTCCTTTCAACCTCTTTGGGTAGCGACAGTAACTATTACAATTTCCCCAGGAAGAGTGTTTGACCATATCTTGAAAAAATACAGCCAAAAAAAGCTAGAAAATGACTCTTTCTGCATTAGAGTCAATGGTGCACATCCATGAAAGTGTCGGACTTCAGTTAGAGCGAATCCTATACTGCGCTGTGATTGGCCATCTGTGTTTTCGGGGCGTGGCTTAGCGCAGGGTCAATTGATAATGTAATGTTCACGGAACACAAAAAGCAAAACTCTAGGAAGTGCGTAAGTGCAGCGCCAGGACAGTCTGTGGTGTGCACATAACAGATAACAGTGTTCCCCCTGTATTTGACGCATTGCGCCACTGCTGAATGAATGACCACTGCTACTAAAATTTCACACACTTATAAATATGAATACACAGCTACAAAGTTTCACTCACACACTGTGCGAGCACGTTAACACGTTTATACCGTACACTCACCGCTGGGCTGGCTCACTGTGTCTCCTGTGTGTGCGTGTAGCGAGTGAGTGGGCGAGCGAATGAGAGAGAGAGAGCTTCAGAAAGTGACTGTGAAAGTTAGTGGAGGAAATTATTAAAGTTAATAGCAATTTTTACCTTTGCTTTACCTCTATCCTTGATTTCCGATGTCCTTGTCTTTGCCATACACAGGTAGGAGTGAAGTTTTACGCAGACACACAAGATTTTCCAGTCATTATTGCAGTTGAGGTTTGTTGTTTTTTGCAGTAGTAAATAGTACAAATGGATGAACATACCGGTTGGTTTCTCATTCTTTTGTTTCCAGTTGTGTGTAGTCTATGGTCTGGTGAGAACTGTGTCTGCTTCCCCTACCTGTGCCTGCCTCTTCCTGTCACCTATGCCCCCTTACATACAGCCATGTGCATCTAATCACTGCCACCTGTGGCCTGTACTACGAAGGGAGTTCAACCTACTCAGAGTTAACTCGGGGTTATCAGGCTAACTCAGGGTTGACAAACTCTGACCGCCTACACTGGAGTTCAGCGGTACTACGAAGGTGGATAAGATGTTGGTTAGTTGAGTCTGTGTTAACCCGGTGTTAAGGAAATACTCCTGAGTTTAGCCCACAATCACTACCATGCACCTTAGAGACTTTGCCTTGGATTGGGCGTATTCAGAAGAAAACAGAGTGATTTTTGATTTATTTTTATTTTTTTGAGACATTAATTTCAGGGAATTTCTGATTTTTCTTCTTGTAAATTTCACACTTTCATCTAGGATTTTTTTTTCTCGGTTATTAACCCCGACCCAAGGCTCCCTATTTTTTGGACACGTAAAATAATCTATCTAAATATGTGAAAACACTGAGGAGAATTCAATTATAGACTACAGATGAGCTACATCTAAGAAACTATCCCGTTAATTAATTAAGATACCTCTCTAATATCACAGAGGCTGCAGGGCTCGCTGTCTGAACATAATATTGTTGTGTTCAGAACTTCATTGCAACCGCAGTGGAGCAAATCAGGATGAAATCTAAACATGTTTTATGAAGTGGTGTGTATTAATATCCTACTTCTCATCATAAACACTGAGTACAGATGTGGTGTGTAGTCCACGTGCAGGGTAACCTCAAGTTAACCATGAACAAAACCTGCTCGGAGCAGTTTAGAGATGCAGCGTAAATTGCCATGGCAACAGACCTCGGGTAACACCTATGCACCTTTCGTAGGACGTGTTAACCGGGAAGTTACACTCAACGTCACAAAGTTACTCCTGAAGTTACCTGGATAAGCCACTTACCCCGCTTCATAGTACAGGCCACCAGTGTCCAAAATACTAATCAAAAAAATATCCAAACAAAACAAAATATCATGCCAACAATAAACATAAATGGCTCTGTAGTGGGACAACAGTGTGGATTTGTGCGTTTTATATTAAATAAATTTGAACTGAACTTGAACAGCCTATCAGAACTTCCCTTTAAAGGGGGCAGGAAACCCTAAACTGCCCCCCCCACACATGTAACCGTGGCAACTGTCATTGCTCTGTGTTTCATTACCCCATCAAAGGGATACTCCTTGTCACACCCAGATGTGACAAAATCCAGAGCACCACGAACCGCCCTGAACTTTGTGTAAACAAAGACTGCAGTCTCCAAAGACTCAAAACATTAACTGTTTAATTAAATAATCTTTTAGTTACTTGATTACATTTGCCTTTATTTGAGTAGTTATGTTACCATGTTGTTGCTATCTGTTGTTGATATTATTGCTGAAAAGAATCTAAATAAGTTACTTTTGCAGTGTTTTTATTTTCAGCAAGATTAAGGACACTCCTTCATCTTATGTGTAACCAATGCTTGTTCACAATACTTTCTCACACAATTCCTTTAGAAATGATGATAAAGAAATGTCATACTATACTCTATTAATTGCCGGCTTGAATTTAAGGCTAAATAACCAAATTCCCCAGTTCCTACGGAAAGATTGTTTGGATTAATCTAAGCTTTCCTCATGTAAACTGAGCTTCCCCAAGTGGACGAAATAAGTATTACATACCATCATAGGAAATGCCGTTAATATATAAATGTCACTCATTTATCATGATCAATAATTTGACAGTTGTTTTCCTGTTACCAAATGCTTAACTTAGAACGGTACAACTATTTGACCATTGAGGTTTGATTGTGGAAAATATTTGATTATAATACATGCAAATAGATTTTCTTTTCTTTTATACACATTAAAAGTTTAGGAACCACGCCCCAGACCACAAAAGAGCGACACGCGATGTTGTTCGCTCTCTTCTCCTCGTGCTCTTCTCTTCCGCTCTGCTCTCTGGACGCTTCGGCACGCGCCCGGCGTGCCTCTCCTGGCAACGCCCTAAGAATTCGACCAGCGCAACGAAATCTTTGTTTCACTTGAAGCTACACACGCGAAGTGCCGCGACATCGATTTTTCCCCTTAGTTCCAGCAACTTTACTTGTTTTCTTTTCTTTCTTTCTTTTGTTGTCAGTCCCTTAAGTTACACTGGTCTAATTCAGGAAAGACCAAATTCCCTTTTTAAGCTTTTTCGTCGAGCCAACTTCACCGAGGTCAGACCAAGCCACGTGGTCTCGCCAGCGGCAACGAAGGAAACCTGAAAACAGCCGAATTGCCAGACGGAGGACGGCCAACCCTTGAGGTTTTTCTACAATCAGACACGGAGAACCCCGGAGAATCCCTAGCAAAAAGCCTCTGCTAGCGTGGGACCCGTGCAACAAGCCAAAGCAGGCCGTCGACAAGCAGTAATACCCAACGAAACATTCTGTGGGATTCAGGGATGTCCCATAGTGTTAATATTGTCTTTTTAGCTCCTAAACTCAAAGCTTACTTTCATTAGTTCTCCTCTGCCGTATGAGTCAAATGCTTCCCACAATCGAACCTCCATTCTCATTGTTTAGCCATTGCTTATTTTCCCTGATGTATTTAACCACCTTTTTTTATATTGCTTTAGTTAGTTAATAAATTCACTGTAATCAAATTGTGTGTGTTGCCTATTTCCACGTCCCTGCCAAGAGAATTGACCCTTTAGATATGAGACTGACTGATTGATTTAAGATAATTGAGCGATTATTAACTACCTAGAGGTCCGGAGACTCTAGGATAATAACAACTCCAGTGGTGCCCCTTTTTAAACAAGAGCTTTTTATGGATTAATATATTTTTGAATATTAAAATTCATAATTGGGTATTAATTCTCATAAATTTATTAAAATTCATAGCTAGTTTAGACATGCTACAGCTCCTACAAAAGTTACTTAGTAAGTTATCAGTCTGGCAGTAAATGTACGTGTAGGTCAGTGTGACAGCGTTATTAAAAGAATGTTGTTTCAGCAACTGCTGGAAAAGTGAAGGCGGTTAGCGCTAGTGAACATCTTCCCTGTACAGCATGATTTTTGGCCGCTATCTAAGTTAACATTAGCTAAATTAGTAACGATGTAGTCTTAATTAGTTGTGTGTCATTACTACTAGGGTTGTGTGATATGACAAAAATTCATATCCCGATGTAGGTAATTTTATATCTCAATAATGATATATATCCCGATATAGAAATTTTTTGTGAATGAAATTAAATATCACAAGTTCTTGTTGTAAATTCCAACAGTAACTCATGATATTTAAAGGTGGGGTAACTTTTGGAGAAATCCAATACCATGACAACTACCATGATAATGTGAACAATGCAACAGCATGTAACTACCGTAAGCTTGGTTGTGGGTTAGCAAACTGTAGCTATCTAACTTGCTGCTACAAAGCTAACATGAGAGGACAGACTGCTGTACTCACAGCTCTCCTGCTGCTACAGCTAACATCACAACAACAGCATGTCTTGATGAACGAGAAAGTAAAATCAATGTTCGTGGGGGAGTCATTAAATGTTACCTGATACACAAATCATACCTGAAACTGCTGGAATAGTGTTGTGTGTGTGGTGTTAAACATGTCTTATATAAGCTGTGTTCAATGTACAGAGAGACAGAGTGGTTATCGGGCTGGGTCACTCTCCAAGCTGCTGCAGAGCTTGTAATTGATGCTGAATTCTTTGATGTAATAAACTTTTATAATCAAGAACAGTGTCAAGCGGATTTCTTCTCAACACATCACGCAGCATTATCGTTCGGACACCACATGTGGCTCAGCAGACTTCTCTCAGTATGAGCTCCTCGTTTTAGCTTGCATGGTCTGAGTCCTCCTGTTCAGTAGAATCCAGTTATGAGTAAGTTCCAGTTATGAGTAAGTTCCACATTTGTTTATTCTGAATGCAAATTTCTTTTCCGCAGCGCCAGCATGTGTGGAGAAAGGACCACGGTGAAGTTAGTTCCAAGTTCGATATTAGTTTTATGTTTGATGCTCAGCAGATGTTGGTCAAAAATCCAACGTAAAACTAACTTCATCGCGGTGCAAAGCACCATTCACTCGCGGAAATATTACGGTAAAGTGTGGAATATGCGACACAACAAAATAAACTAGAGAACATAATTGTACGATAGACATTTTTTCAATCGTCAAACAATAGATATTGTCATATCGCACAGCCCTAATTACTACCTACCTACCAGGGTTAGGCAGATCAGGTAGAAGCAAAGACAAAACTGGTGTACAGCTGTGTCCTGTACATATAGGTACGTTATATCCTGATAGTTAAATTATATTTCATTTTTCAAAGGAATCTGAAAACTGGTTGTTAAATAAATGATGGTATTGACTAGGAGGAGCTGAGCCTAGTAAAGTAAATTAGGGATGCAAACTAGTCCTTTTAAGCAATTTAGGAAATGTTTCTTTGGATTTTAATGTGCAAATTAAATTCTTAGTATTTATCTAGAAATCACATAGGTTAAAAAGATGCAGCACGATGCATCGATAATAGTTTTATAATTGCATCGCAGCCCTCTGAATCATAGTCGATTCGTGAGGTGCATAGAGATTCCCATCCCTACTAGTTACTTGAACTGTTCAAAAACTATTACATGTCACTCTGTAGATATGATGAGAGATGAAAAGAGATGATAAAGTAGCAAGAAAGAGACAGACGGTTGTGTGTGGGAAACATGGGGACAACGTCAAAGATGTCCTACTAGCAATACGTTCCTGACTGATGTGTGCGCTGTCACACGAATAGAGAAAGAGAGAGATGAAATAGAGACACTGGGAACCACTGGAGATCAATGGAGAGACAAAGATGCTCCAAGGAGGGCATTCTTAAAACAAAATGGGCACAAAAGAACGAGGGCAACAAAGGAATAGCAAAGTTGAGTTTGATAAAAGAAGGAATGAGATATAAAGACAGCAGGGGCCAAAGAGGGATGATTTGGTGAGTCAGAAAGAAAAACACAACACACGCTTCTTCTGCAAAAATCTCCTCTTCATATTTTCCTTGTCCTCTGGGGTGGCTGCGGCCTGAATTTGTCAAATTATCAATGCTATCAATGCCAGATTGATGCACATACTTTTACTTAAAACCCACCATATGTAATATGTTTGTTTGGTGTGTCTGTGTGTGTTTCCTTTGGTTTTTACCTGAGCACACTCAGTGAATCTCATTCTGAGCCCACCTACTGCCCAAGCATTGAACATCCTAATCATCCAAGCAGCCCTTAATAGGTTTAGAAGCTGCCTTGTGATGCGATCTGTTTGGCTAAGTTCCACTGAGAGGCAGAGAGATTATGCGGAGTCAGGCAAAACACTACTCACTGGGACGGGAGAGACAACACACACAAAATGCTGGGATACTTCTCTTAATTCACCCCACGGCTAAACACACACTAGACGCAGCAAATATCCTTTAGAGTAAATATGCTAAATGTCTGGTCCTCGTTTCAGCATCAAACTGTATCAAAGTAAATACTATGGACTGCAGTGTTTTCACTGATTCACCAGATTGTCTTCCTCACTTTCACCATGGACATCGATCAAAGCCTGAATGAAAACAAATATGCATAAATGAATCCCATTTGCATTTCATTTTGTACATCTGTATAATTTCTGACACTAAACATCATTATCATTGTCTTGTGCTCTCTCTCTCTGTCTCTCTTTCTCTCTGTCTCTCTTTCTCACCAGGTTGTTTCCAGCTATGTAATGTCTTTCGTCAGAACATGGAGATAGACCAGTGTCTGCTGGAGTCTCTCCCCATTGGCCAGCGCCAGCGGCTGGTCAGGAGGATGCGCTGTGACCAAATAAGGGCGTACTACGAGAGGGAAAAGAGCTTTCAGCGCCAGCAAGGTGACAGCAAGGTTCGAGCCCCGCCCACCCACCGCAAGAAACACCACGTCCGCTTCAGCCTCCCCGACATCGTACAGGATGCCATCATTCGCCATGACGACAAAGAAGGTGTGTATGTGGGTGCACCTAATAGGGTGTATGTCCGTTTATGGTTAAATGAAAAAGTAGTAGTGTGTGTGGATGTGTACAGCAAACATTTGAGGGTAAGGACAGGATACTGGATTTTCAGTGCCTACCTATCACACACTTGCACACACACACAAACATACACACAGGTGGGCCTAAACACTGCTGCTGATTGCAGGTCACACGATTTGTTCTGCTGAAGGCAGTCCACTTGAGTGAGGAGCTTCTATCAACAGAGTGGAGCTTTTATCCTGATACAGACAGCTCTTGAGGATAAAAATACCTTAGCAGAGATGATAATGTCGGTTGCTGAGAGCACACAGTAATTCCACAGAATGGCAGTCGCTTTTTGTTGGACTCCAGGTAAAAGAAGCCCATTCGCTTTTGTTTTATATCACCTGCACTGTTCAGTGGCCTTGTCAAAAGTAACCAGAGAACATATGACACTGCTTCTTGCTTGGTTGCTGTACCTGGGGGACGCGGCAGTGAATATTTTAGGTATTTCGTGACATGAATATGGTTGTCTATGGTTTCCTGTGTGTTTTCACATTTGTAACACAAATACAAAGTAATCTATGAAAATAAACATCAGGATATTCAAATATTAGCTCAGGAACAATGAATACTGGGCATTGTTTCAACCATTCAGCCATTTGTTTCAAACAAATGGGAGCTTGCCAATACAGGGAGTGTACTTCAATGATTGTGTTTTCTATGACATTGAACATAATACTAGTCAAAATACATGCACAGGAGCATTTCAGAAGTAGTTTAAAAGAACATTTTCTAAAACTTTCAAATTAGTTTTATAGAATGAATGATAATTTGATTAATCAAGAAAATAATTGTATGATTAATTTATCATGAAAATGATCATTAGTTGCAGCCCTAGTTATTTACCTTTTACTCACTTCCACACACCTTATGAGCCTTGTACTCAATATGTTACTGCTTTTAGTAAACATCTAGAAAAAATGTCAATGTGGGCCTTTCTGTGTCTGAGTCTAATACACTGACAGACACAAATAAATATTCTATGAGAGCTATTCTGCCCTCAGTTCTAAGCAGGACTGAAGCCTGCTTGGCTCCCAGTAAAGACTAAAGTACTCAGTCTGTTTTCGTGAGATCAGATCGTTGAACCCATAACATTCAAGAGGTCCTCACACTACTCTAAAGGGCATAGATTTTTTGTCCACTCACCGTCTTTCTTTTTGTCAATGCCAGTCTTTTGGCAGTCATTTAACCAGCTGTCCGGGTGTATCTGTGTCACTCCTACAAGCAGTCTTTGCAGGTCACTGTGTTAATCTCTGTTCTCTGGCTGCCAATGAGGTTCAGCTGGTCTGTGGGAGCAGCTGGTGTGCCAATGCAACAGCCAGACTTAAACCAGGGTTCCTTGGCTTGGCATGAATCAGATCTGCTACCCCTCTGCCTAATGCCTACCTACCACCCAGGCGCCACCACAGCACTGAACTGGTACCAGGCTTACATTTGTTTTATTATGGGAAGGCCTCCTGACCTCTTGGTGTTGTGGAAGGCAAGAACTGGACCTAGATTAAACAAATGTCAGACTCACATGCAGCTGTCCTCGCATGATGGAGAGACTTTTGACACTGAGTTAAGGGACTGCCTGGAAGCTTTATGATCCTTTTAAGTTACTCTTTGTTGGCCTGTCTGTTGCAGTGTCTATAACACTTGGTTGTGTGGATCAGCTACATCTTGACAATGGCTCTCGTCTTCTCGAGGATCGAGTGCTGCTACTGTTGCTGCTTGAGTAAGCTCTCTCCCCTTTTGTACAGCGTGATAAGATTTGCCTCAGGCTTGGACTTTACCTAAAGTAATGTGAGAACATTTTTGGATATTTTCCCCTCACTACATAAGTATTTTAAGAGAAGAGGGATTTGGTAAACACACTCATTGCAATGAAAGCCTACGGGATAATCGCGTGGCTATGGGTAAGAAAAAGGGATTTGTGTTTGACTCGTTGACAATGCCAAGATAACCCAGTCTCTTGCCTGGAAAGCAGACTTAAAAATATTAAACAGGATATGTGAGTGCTGATCTCCTCTTAATGATGCAAGTGTTCATCATAACTGAGAATTATTGTTACATCGTAAGAAGCCAACAAAAATAAACCCCTGTTAGCTGATATCTTTAACATTGCCGGTATCTTAAATAAACTGTGCATGTCTCAACTTGATTAGTTTTCCATTTTCAGCACAGTTTCCCCCAGATGATGATGATTCATGAAAAAACTGAGGGAAAGACATTTTGGTGACTCATCATTGTTTTTAAGAACTTGTGAGTGTGGTGAGAAAGAGAAAGATTAGCCAAATAAGACTTGAAGGGAAACGACAAAAGTGTGTGTGTGCGGGGGAAATAGAATGAGAGAGATTGACCCTTGTTATGTCCCAATTGAAGCCTGATTTAGCTGGCTGGCTTGAGAATTTGATTCATAGATTGATGCATAGAGTGCAGAAACTCAGTCTGCTGACAAGACAGCCAGGTAATCAGATATTACACACATATACACACACATACACAGTCACACAAGTATTTCTTATCAGTTGTCTCTTATAGGAAATAAGATGAAGGAGAATGAGATAAAGAGAAGCAGGGTGGAGAAAAGAGGAAACGGTGAACACGGTGGGAAAATGGAACATTGGAAAGCAAAATAAATTGAAAGGCAGCAGGGAAAAAGCTTGAGGTTACACACAACACAACCTTTACAGTTAGATAGGAACATACTATACCTCATCTCCGTTCTCCATTCCTATGTGTCTTATGCAAACATGTTGCATTTTGACATTTGGTGACATTGCTTTTCCCAAACTAATCTCTTAACTTAAAGCAAGACGCAAGTGGAGTGCAGCAGCTGTTGCCCTTATAGCCATGGAACCCTACAATGAATTTTTATTATGTCTTCCCCTTTCAACAGAATAATGATATTAAAGATGACATTTTGGTGTCTGTGGTTTCAACTGAGATGATGATTCCTGGCAAAACACAATGTTACAAATGTTCCGCAGCAATTTAGGTAAATGTACGATGACTTCTATTGGGGAGAAGAGTTTTTTTAAACCTAACCCTAAGTGAGAACGTCACAATTTTCCCCACTGGCACTAAACCCCATTTTTTCTACCCACCCACAAACACTCACTTGTCTTTAATGGGGACACCAAGCTAAGCCAGAAGCAGACATGGTGGGGATTGCACCCAGGTCTCATCATTAATTGGCGAGTGTTTTCTCTCTGTGCCTGTGTTATGTGTCTGTTTGTGTGTATGAGAGCATGTGTGTTTATGCACCAAGAGGTTGAGATATTTGGCCCTTTTATTGAAGTGTAATTACTGTACGTGTGGTACATTTACTGTATATGTGTGTGCATGCACATCTACGTGTGTATCGATCCACGCTGCAGGCACAGCACATGATTCATTCAGTTCTCCATAATAAGACAGTGAAGCAAGAAGAGTTAACAGTAATAGCTGACAGTCTTGAAATGTTGTTTTGGAGTATACATTTAGACACAGTAAAACTGAATCATACCATGGCTAAAATAAGAACACCATGTCCAGTGAAGCATATGCAGTGTTATACAATGTTTTGCCATTTGTGTTGATGCAGCCCCCACCTCCAGGTGGATGTACAAAATAGTCTCACATTGCTTATAGGCTTTCTTGGTCTTCAGTATTGAACTCAGATCAATATTTAAATTAACTCAATGAATAAATTTATAAAAATACATTAATTAGGCAGGGTTGGGCCGATAGACAATGCCATTGTGCACTCAGACACAAGAGGCCCACACCTCAGATAAACACACCGGCTTGCCCCGCCTCTCTGTCTCTCTCCTCCCCCCCACTCAACTTTCCCTATCACACTTCACTTTCTCCATCAGCAGTAAGTTTTATAAAGTTGCCTAAAAGACTAAAAAACGAGTTTTTCCACCCGCAAACCGTTATCACGGCAGCAGGTGAGCTGCTTGTGGGCTTGTTAAAGACACATCCTTTCAAACAACCGAAACCAACATCTGCACCATGTGTGATCAATGCTGCTTTACCTGGTCCGTGCTCCGTAAAAGGTTTGCCACCACCCACGTGCGTGCAATGTCATCATCAATCCTGATGTTTCAATGTAGACATCGTCCGATGGAAAATTTGTAGACATTGCCCAACCCAATTATCAGAATCTGGTTTGAAAATGTGTCCATGCAGCTAAGGCATATGCTAAACTGGATCTTTCTCTTTATTCTGTTATATGTTGTTTGTTTTTCAAAGGTAATCTTAATCTCTAGACACCTGTTGTAATTGTAATAGGCTAGATGTGCTGGACAGCACCGCAGCTGAAGTTGAAAATCAATGTACCACTTAACAGTAGTAGTGATGTTCTGTTGTGGGAACCTCCGGACATTTAGTTGTCTTGTTTATCAGTCAGCCTGCCATCATCAACTCACGGCGTCCTGTTTGGTGGAGAAAATGTTTTACGTTGTTACTGCCAGCCACTTTTTAATTATATAAATTTTAATTATGGATAATCTCCCCATATGGTAAAACATAAACCAAGAAAGGGAAGAGGAGAGATGGAGGAATAGGTAAATATAAATGTTAGAGGAATACATTGATATTTCTCTGCAATAGAGCACCCTGGGATTAAACGCACATCAAACACCTGTCATGTGTTTGACAGAACTGGGGCTAGGCCCACAGAGGTGGTAGAGAAAGATGTCATGATATCTTTTACTGGAATTCAGTTTAAAACCTTACAACTCTCTCTCTAATACAGCAAGCTTTTAATGTCAACTGTATCATCAGGAAGCATATTGAAACGTTTCACTGGCAGTGGTATTTGTTTGAGCTTCGAATGCTAAACCTTTGGCTTGCTTGATTACTCCATCGTGTTCCTTTTGAGGTTCGGCAGTACAGGTTAATATGAGATGAAGCAAAATATGCAAGAGCATGAAAAACAAAAGTACTTTTTGAACTCATTTTCTCACAGGGGTCTACGCTGCTCAGTTTGAAATTGAAATTCAATTTACATGTTTCCCTTCTATGTTTGAGTATTTCAATTAACATTAAAACCAAGAGGGAAGAGAAGTGTGTAATTACACTTCTCAAATATGGGCAGCACAGAAAATGGATTAAAACACTTACTTATTTGTAATCCATGAAGTGTTTCCTACTACTGCTCTCAAACTATTGCTCTTTGGGGCATTTTTGCTTGTATTTGCTTAGTTATAGCTGCAGAGAAAGACCGGAAATACAGGAGAGAGAAAAGAATGACAAGCACCACAGGTTGGAATCGAAGCTCTACCAGGTGACCTACCGGAGCACCACAACAATTGTATTTCCCTAGTCAGTCTGCATGCTTGATTTCCTGATGAGACTTCAGCTACAGTACACAAATACAATGCACATTATGCAGTACACTACAACACAATGCTAATGTCATGATTCATTCATCAAGAGAACAAATTGTTTTGTCTTTGGAGGACATAATTATCATATTGTATGGATAGATATATGCACTACACTGTTTTGTTTTATGGATGGATTTACAGTACTATTGATTCCTAATAGCCATATTGGCAGACAAACACTTTACTGAGCTGTCTGAGGGTCAACGTATAGCTCTTGACCTTCAACCTCTCTTTAGACACGTTCAATAATGTGCCACATTGGAAATGCATTGACACCCTAGTGCGTTTGCTGTAGATGCATGGTGTTGAGTCTTTGAACACATGAAATCCATAAAATCATTTAATTAGCAGTTGGGCTAGAGATCCCTATTCCATCTCACAGAATTCATCATGCAATGTACTGCATTAAGAGTTAAGCATTATTGGAAAACTCTACAGTACCTTTTTTCAGCTGGAATGAAACAAAGTAAAAATGTCAAAGCTCATTTCAGAAACATGGGGCAGTGAGGTGAGACGGTGACTCCTCTGACTATGACCATGTGTGATAAAGACCTAAGAGACAGAAGCAATAAGGGTGAGGAATTTGAACACAATCTCAAATAGGTTTGCCAAGGAAAGATGGGAGATGTCTGGTTGCTAGATGACTAGCAATGGCAATACTGCTGTAAGTGGCATATTATGGAGGATTCCCGGGGATTTTATCAAATTCATGTAATATCTCGGTCCAGTAGGATCCAACGAAGGGAAAGATGGGCTGAAGAAAAGCATATTTAATCTTTTGCTGTCACTACACAACTGGCTCATTCTGCATGCACATCATATCTACTAGAAGAAGCTCAACAACAAATGATATTGTTATAACTTATATGGCTTATTAAGGACAGGTTAAGGACAGAATCTATGCCAGTCTGAATGACGGCACTGATTTTGAGGCGAGCAGATGAGTCCTCAGGAATCTGAAAAGTACCAATGGACTTTTTGTAACTGGTTTTAGCTGCAACTCGGCTGTAGTTCCTAACTCATGTTGTTCTATCAATCTATACCTTATTTAGTTTTCTGTCTCTCCTCCTCTCTCTCTTCCACTCTGCCACCAGTTCCTATCTGGTTGCCATGGAAACTCCACATATATCTCGAACAGCTGTTTTGCAATTTTTCACAAAATGACAGCCAACTTTTCTTCGCGCCCACTCCCTATTTCCCTATCAGCAGCCTCCTGATAGAGGGGTAACACACACACACACACACGTAATCAAACATCAACTGACATATAAAGATTTAACTTTACAGCTTTTCCACTGTAGGTGTGTAAGTCATTTAGTGGATATAAATCTTTTTGATGACTTCTGTTCCTTTTCCCTGTTAACTACATTATAACAGTGATAAACATTGTCACTTTTTACTGTAAACCTGCAACACCTCCTAAATACACTGAACACTAATTCGATAATTTTCCTCAGTGATAATTACATACCTGTAAATGCTTGGGTAATGTTATATTTTCCTAGTTTATTACTGAATAAAATGAAGGTGAATGATATAACACAAATTTAAATGTAGTGAACAACAGTGGGATTTGTGTATGTTATATTAAATAAATTTGGAGCTACTCCAAATTCCTCGTTTCTCTCCCAGAGGAGAAGTAGGGGGTATGAGATCAACTTTCAACAGACGGCTGAAGAGACCCCAACAGAAGGGGGGTGGAAAGGTCGCTTTCACTAAGTGCTATTCCTGAGCAGCCTGATCGTAAAACTGGCACCTTTGATTCCGCAGCCAGATAACGCGGTGCCTGACTGTTAAACTGACAAAAGGGACATTAACCAGCGATTAGTATTTCCCTGAACAGCCTATCAGAACTTTCCTTAAAAGGGGGCAGGAAACCCTAAACTGCCCCCGCCCACATGCAACTGTGGCAACTAGCCTTGCTCTGTGTTTTATTACCTCATCAAAGGGATACTCCTTCTCACCCAGGTGTGACAAAATCCAGGACACCAAGGACAGCCCTGAACTTTATGTAAACAAAGACAGCAGTCTCCAAAGACTCAAAGCATTAACTGTTTAATTAAATAATCTTTTAGTTACTTGATTATGTTTGCCTCTATTTGAGTAGTTATGTTACCATGTTGTTGATACCATCTGTTGATGATATTATTGCTGAAAAGAATCTAAATAAGTTACTTTTGCAGTGTTTTAATTTTCAGCAAGATTAAGGACACTCCTTCATTTTATGTGTAACCAATGCTTGTTCACAATACTTTCTCACACAATTCCTTTAGAAATGATGATAAAGAAATGTCATACTATACTCTATTAATTGCCAGCTTGAATTTAAGGCTAAATAACAAAATTTTCCAGCTCCTGAGAAAATTGTTTTTGGATTAATCTAAGCTTTCCTCATGTAACCTGAGCTCCCCCAAGTGGAAGATATAAGTATTACATACCATCGTCAGAAATGCCGTTAATGTATAAATGTCACTCATTATTTATCATGACCAATAATTTGAAAAATTGTTTTCCTGTTACCAAATGCTTAAACTTAGAACGGTACAACTGTTTGACCAGTGAGGTTTGATTGTGGGAAATATTTGATTATAATCCGCGCAAATAGATTTTCTTTTTCTTTTATAGACATATTAAAAGTTTAGAAAGACAGTCCCTCGGGAAACCGGAAACGGCCGCCCTACGGGAAACGAAGGACTGCCCTCTGGGGAACCACGGCCAAGACAACAAAAGAGCGACACACAACGTCGTTCGGGCTCTTCCTCTTTTTCTCTTCGCTCTGCTCTCTGGACGCTTCCCTCTTATTCAACGGCGTTTCGGCACGCGCCCGGCGTGCCCCTCCCGGCACGCGCCCGGCGTGCCCCTCCCGGCAACACCCTAAGAATTCGACCAGCGCAGCAAAGTCTTTGTTTCACTTGAAGCTACATACGCGAAGTGCCGCGACTTCAGTTTCCCTCAGTTCCAGCAACTTCACTTGTTTTATTTTCTTTATTTTGTTTTGTTAAAAGTTATCAGTCCGTTAAGTTACACTAGTCTAATTCGAGAACGACCAAGTTCCCTTTTTAAGCTTTTTCGTCGAGCTAACTTCACCGAGGTCAGACCCAGCCACGTGGTCTGGCCAGCAGTAACAAAGGACGACTTAAACCTGACCCGAGACAGGGTGGAGAAGGCCACACTGCAAGTTTCTTCAATAAGCCTCCCAGAGACGGACCCCCGGAGAAATTCCCTGGCAGAGAAAGCGACTGGCCGACAGCTTCAAGCTGTCCTAAACAAGAACGCACGGACTCTGCCAGTGTGAGGCCGTTTAACAGCAACCCGGCGGGAAGAAACACAAGCAGTAAGACCAAAGCCCTACATTCTGTGGTCAGTGACGTCAATAGTTGCTTATCCATTTATCTTTAGTCCAGCATATGTAATCTTTAAACCCCTAGACAAATTTAACCGAGTTATCATCTAATTGCATTCGTTAGTTGCCGCATGAGTCAAATCCTCCCACCATTGAACTTACATTCCCATTGTTTAGCCATTGTTTATTTCTCTGATGTATTTAACCACCTTTTTATATCACCTTAGTTAGTTAATAAATTCACTGTAACCAAGGAATTGTGTGCCAAGAGAATTTACCCTTTTAGATATGAGACTGACTGATTTTAAGATAATTGAGCGATTATTAACTAACTGATCACTGGTGAATAATTGTATAATTATTAAAAGCTTCCTAGACGTCCGGAGACTCTAGGTTAATAACAACTCCGGTGGTGCCCCTTTCCGAAACGAGAGCTTTATAGATTAATATTGTCTGAATATTAAAATTCATAATTGGGTATTCTCATAAATTTATTAAAATTCATATGTAGTTTAGAACATGCTACATAAACTATAAAAATGCCACAGCAACCTCTCCTAGCTTTATAGTACAGTATTTGTCAGTACAGTTGGACTTCATGTTAAGCCAGTCAGATCAGATGCCATTTCTAAGAGCTTTAGAATTGAGCTTTTTAAACAAAAAAGTAATTTGTATGCATTTTGGTATTGACTTGTGTCTTTTTTCTCTTTGTGGTTAAAATACCTTGGACGAATACACTTGTTGGAGTTATGGAATTATGATGTGATTTACAGTCAACACACTAAAGGATAAGTTCACATATTTTCAAGCGTTTCTTTAAACCCTACTTGCATCTTTCCTATATGTACACTGAAACTGGTTTTGATTGAGTTAATTACACCTGTACATACTGGCTTTAAAAGTTCCCTTCCCAAGGTGCTTCTAATGGAAAAGATGGAGGGTGAAATCCACAATGTGTGCTAACATGTATTTTAAAGTTTATCTGAAGCAAATGTGAGCTTCAGGGGTCAGAGAAAAATCTAGTGGGTATCTTCCAAATGTACATTTTGTTGGCATTGAATTCCGTCTTTGTGTTTCCCTGGACTGTGTTTCTGTGCTTTGGAGCAATACTAACATACAATAAAGACTAAAGGCTCGTGCAGACTACATGACTTACAGCGTCGGCTGATGGCCGTGCTGTTCACACTACACAACTTGCCGTCTTGTTACGGGAGTCTTGAAGTTGTTGAGGCGTTCACTGATCGGTGACAGGGGGTCACACGCTATGCGAGCTGACAGCGGCTGTGTCACCCAATGCTGGACTCCAAACCACTTTTTCAAGAAAACGCACATGAAATGTGAAACGGGAAATGACGCGAACCTACACATGAAACAGGTGTTGTTTGTTATTATAAAACTAGCAATTATAAAGACAAAGAATATGGGTGAAAGAATTGATTAGCACACGCAGGTAGCAGGGATTGTCTGAGCTACAGAGAGAGCTGGAGGTGAGTAAAAAGTGTTTTGCAGTGAAAAATTAGCTGCCTGCTCTGCCAGCTGCCTGCTCTTATTGACTGGATGTGGATGTCGAGTCACCCGATTCCTCCGGATATTTGGCATGGTAGATATCTGGCTAGTGTCTGCGATGCATCAGCAACGCGTCAGGGATGCGTCGTTGAGTAGTTCACACATTACGACTGGCTGCCGCCGATTGATCGCTGATTTACCCCTGATCACAGCCAAGCTCACCGACTGGCAAATCGGGCTAAAAATTGTGTATTGTGAACTAGGCTTAACTTTGGAAGATACTCACTTGATTTGTTTACTACTGAAGTCATATTAGCTTCAGCTGAACTTGGAATGCATTTTTGGCCGTGGTCAGACTGCAGTCCAAAGTGACCCAAATCAGATTTTTTTGGCTCATATGTGACTCAGATCTATGAACAGCCCAAGTCACATGGAATCTGATCCAGTTTGGATTTGGGCCATTTTCATAGGTCCAAACCAGCTACAGGTCGGATTTTTTGAAGTACGACCTCAGTGTGGACAGTCAGATCAGAATATGTGACTCTGATGTCGATTTAGAGTAACTGTTGTCACAATTCTGCACTAGCGAGAGCCGCAGTGAACGCAGACACATACTTATCTGAATTAAATTTTAATACAGATGTGTATAAGAAATGTCTGCAGCGTCAATATTTTATGCGTAAACAGAGACTTTTTAATGTGGACAGAGATATATTGGTCCACTTCTATCGCTCCTTTGTGGAAAGCATATTAAGTTTTTGTTCCATTGTCTGGTATTTCACATTGTCAGTGAGTAATAAAAGTAAACTGTATAAGATAGTTAATATGTCCAGCAAGATTGCCAGAGAACAGCAAACTAGCATGACGACGCCCTTCGAGTCCTGATTGGTGAGGAAGGGGCAGGCGATTATTAGAGATGTATCACATCCCCTATTTGATGTATGTACAGTGAGGAAAATAAGTATTTGAACACCCTGCTATTTTGCAAGTTCTCCCACTTAGAAATCATGGAGGGATCTGAAATTGTCATCGTAGGTGCATGTCCACTGTGAGAGACATAATCTAAATAAATCCAGAAATCACAATGTATGATTTTTTAACTATTTATTTGTATGATACAGCTGCAAATAAGTATTTGAACACCTTTTTTTGCAATTACAGAGGTCAAACGTTTCCTGTAGTTTTTCACCAGGTTTGCACACACTGCAGGAGGGATTTTGGCCCACTCCTCCACACAGATCTTCTCTAGATCAGTCAGGTTTCTGGGTCGCTGAGAAACACGGAGTTTGAGCTCCCTCCAAAGATTCTCTATTGGGTTTAGGTCTGGAGACTGGCTAGGCCACGCCAGAACCTTGAAATGCTTCTTACAGAGCCACTCCTTGGTTATCCTGGCTGTGTGCTTCGGGTCATTGTCATGTTGGAAGACCCAGCCTCGACCCATCTTCAATGCTCTAACTGAGGGAAGGTTGTTCCCCAAAATCTCGCAATACATGTCTCCGGTCATCCTCTCCTTAATACAGTGCAGTCGCCCTGTCCCATGTGCAGAAAAACACCCCCAAAGCATGATGCTACCACCCCCCATGCTTCACAGTAGGGATGGTGTTCTTGGGATGGTACTCATCATTCTTCTTCCTCCAAACACGGTTAGTGGAATTATGACCAAAGAGTTCTATTTTGGTCTCATCTGACCACATGACTTTCTCCCATGACTCCTCTGGATCATCCAAATGTGTCATTGGCAAACTGAAGACGGGCCTTGACATGTGCTGGTTTAAGCAGGGGAACCTTCCGTGCCATGCATGATTTCAAACCATACGTCTTAGTGTATTACCAACGGTAACCTTGGAAACGGTGGTCCCAGCTCTTTTCAGGTCATTGACCAGCTCATCCCATGTAGTTCTGGGCTGATTTCTCACCTTTCTTAGGATCATTGAGACCCCACGAGGTGAGATCTTGCATGGAGCCCCAGTCCGAGGGAGATTGACAGTCATGTTTAGCTTCTTCCATTTTCTAATGATTGCTCCAACAGTGGACCTTTTTTCACCAAGCTGCTTGGCAATTTCCCCGTAGCCCTTTCCAGCCTTGTGGAGGTGTACAATTTTGTCTCTAGTGTCTTTGGACAGCTCTTTGGTCTTGGCCATGTTAGTAGTTGGATTCTTACTGATTGTATGGGGTGGACAGGTGTCTTTATGCAGTTAACGACCTCAAACAGGTGCATCTAATTTAGGATAATAAATGGAGTGGAGGTGGACATTTTGAAGGCAGACTAACAGGTCTTTGAGAGTCAGAATTCTAGCTGATAGACAGGTGTTCAAATACTTATTTGCAGCTGTATCATACAAATAAATAGTTAAAAAATCATACATTGTGATTTCTGGATTATTTTTTTTTTAGATTATGTCTCTCACCGTGGACATGCACCTACGATGACAATTTCAGACCCCTCCATGATTTCTAAGTGGGAGAACTTGCAAAATAGCAGGGTGTTCAAATACTTATTTTCCTCACTGTATGTATGTATGTATGTATGTATGAACCGGGCCCGCAGGTCATTTGTGCCTACTGTTATTGGATTTCTTAACAAACAAGGAGATAATAAAACAGAGCTGAATCTCCAGGTGTCGGGGAGCTGCAGCTTAGTATAACTTGTATAGCACTCAGGAGATGTTTGTGTTGGTAAAGCAGTTGTCTGGTTGTTGGTCTGATGCTTAGTGTATGACACACTATGAATTTTCCGAAAGGACTAATAAATATCTATCTATCTATCTATCTATCTATCTGTCTATCTATCTACCAGGGATTATGGATTTTGTACTTCTACTGCAAATACCTAATAGACACAGTGGATATGTGGCCTTCACACACAGACTACACCAGTACTATTGATTCCTAATAGCCATATTGGCAGACAAACACTTTGCTGAGCTGTCTGAGGGTCAACGCATAGCTCTTGACCTTCAACCTCTCTTTAGACACGTTCAATAATGTGCCATAAAACTCCAGTAGGTTCTTCAAAGATTAGCACCAACTGGCTCTAATGGCAACTTTTACAGACCAGAGACTGTCCTGACCACTGACACTCACCGGTGACCAGACTTCATAGTTTATTAACAAGGAAATCCTGTGATACCTCACTTAAAAATTGCTGCTCCACATGCAGTAATGAGGAGCACTGTAATATACTGTTGGATAAATAGGAAAGAAAAGAGCATTGTCCCTGGTAACAACGTTAGCTCTACATGAGCCTTAATTGGTGGTTTACAGTCTTGAGCCTCTACAGTATGTTGAGGAAATGGAGATAATTGTGCTGAGTGACTCCAAGGTTTGCTGTCAACCATTTAAAGGCCATTAAGCACTGAAGGCCATTAGAAGAGTGGGAAAATGTCTGTGTAGAGTTTTTTTTGCCCTGTTTATGTCTGCATGTGCTTGTAAAATAATAAGTCAATTAACTGATTAGTCACCTGACAGAAAACTAACTGATGACAATATTGATAATTGTGTATGGAATTTCTCAAATAAAAATATAGCATAATACCATAACATTTGCTGGTACGTAACACAGCTTCTTAAATGTTACAATTTGAAATAAAATACCTTTCAGAATCGGGCTGTTTTTCAAACTGTTGTTCTGACAAAATCAGTGTTTTGTTAATACTTATATAACATTCTTTTGTTTTATTAAGCAGTTAAACGTATAGTCTATAAAATGTCAGTAAATAGTGAAAAACTAAATTTGTCTTTCTAAATAACTTATATAGTAGTAGTTAGTAGTTTTCAAAATTTGTTGATTATGTTTCTTTTGATCAACTGTTTCAACTCTAAAACATGAATAATAAAATATTTGTTGACCACATTTTGGTTGTTTTTGACATTTCTTAGAGGGATCAATGATACACTTATTTAAAAGAAATGTGATCTATAACGAAAACAAACAAAGTAGCAGTAAAGGCTGCTACTCTTTGTTGTTGTGTATAACACTGTTAGTGTGTAGATATGTGTGTGTGTGTGTGTGAGAGAGAGAGAATGCATGCATGACTGTGTGCATACTGGACATGACAATATGTGTTTCTGAAATTTACATATGATGCAAGCTAACCGATACACATAAGCATTTTGGAGCCTGTAGTTTTTGGTGCTTTTGAATCGTGTGACCATAATGTTTAACCAGCACCTGTCTAAGACAATTTAAACAAAACGGAACATGAGGTATAATTTATTGCAGAGCTGTTGTGTAAGACTTAATTACTTTGCCGGATCAGGCAGAAGCAGAGAGTTTGGTATTTGATCTGTTGGGAGAAGTCAGTGTAACAGCTGTAGCTTGTTAATGATGGTTGACTTACATGTTACCGAGACTGTGTCAAAGGGGTGTTAATTTAATTGTGTATATATACAGTATACTGTATATGGTTTGTGCGTGTGTGTGTGGGTTGGACGAGGTTAATCAAGCAGGTTTGACTAGACAATGACCCTTTAAGTGAAATCAACAGGTTCATTAGTTAGATTTATCACCACCGTAATTACAATGGTTACTATCCTCAGAGCTATTGGCTTTTTGCTTAAAGATTCCTGCGTGTGTGTGTTTGTGTATATGTGTGTGTGGTGGGGTTGCGTGTCAGTGGTAACTGTTGTGCTGGTATAAGGTTCTTTCACGGTTTAGTCAGTATCCATCTAGTGCTGTCAGTGTCAGTGAAATCACATATCTCTAAACCACAGCCCTCCAACTCCCTCTCTCCTTACCCTGTCTTGTTTGTCCAACCTGCTCTACTTATCTGTCACACACTCAAGTGCGTGCGTGCGTGCGTGCTCTCTCTCTCTCTCTCTCTCTCTCTTTTTCTCTCTCTCTGTGTTGTGGTGTCCATTATTTGTACATGCTGAATAAAATATGTATCAGTGGTATAGTAAAATCACTGTGACCTTGTTTAGCCTGCTTCTCTCATTTGTTTTTGTTCATTTGTTTATGGCTGACTGCGTGAGCTTGTTTGTAATGGTTTGTGTTTTCTTCAGTAGATCTGTGTCAGTGTGTGAGTGGGTTGTGCCACTCACTGGAGCTTATGTTATGCGATGTGAATGTGTGTAACCCAGAGGCTTTCTGACCTGCTGCTGGAGCAAGGACGCACCAAACGCACACAGCCTCAACACTGATCCACATGTGTCAAGGACAGTCAGAGGACACTCAACACATATTGGTTTTGATAGTGAGTGGCAGAGATCAGTGTGTGTGTGTGTGTGTGTGTGTGTGTGTGTGTGTGTGTGTGTCTACGTGTGAATGTGTCTCCTGTACTTACCCAAAGCGCCCTGTCTGTCTTCACATACAGCAGGTGTTAACATATGGATGTTTGTTTTGTTGTAGTATTGCGTCTTCTGAAGGAGGGAGCAGACCCCAACACTCCCATTTCTTCTGGAGGATCCTTGCTACACCTGGTAAGATGCGCACGCACGCAAGCATGCACATACATAGGTATTTGACAATTATGAGGAACATTATACTGGCATACATTCATTCCCTTGAGCTAACCCCAACTTGAACCATAGCTGTCTTCCAGTCTTCACCTAAATCTGCCTAAAATTGTACTTAAGGATATTTAGTATTGACATGTTGGTGAAAGACGTTTCGTAAATAAGAATTATTTTAATTTTTAGTAAAAGTATAAGGTCTTGCAAAGTGGAAATTCTCAAATGGAAATTCTCGTCACATTGTGAGTACATGCTTATCAGTCTCTTGCAGTTTGTGTTCACTCAGCTACACTGCATCTTGGTTAGTTAAGGAGATCGTTTTAACCGCCTCCCATTAGGATTTGGTAATATTGATAAAATCTTTTACAAGTTATATGTATTTGTTATTGTGATATGAATAAATATTGTGATATAGTAAATGAATCATACTAATACCTAGTAAATCGAGATATTTTAGTCACATTGATTCAAAATTCATATTAAACATTTTTCATATTACACACATTACAAATTATCATCCCCTGGTGGATCATATTGGCAACCCTGCCTTTTCTATTGTTCTTTTGAATAAGGGCCTATACAATCTGTATATATGTTTTCAATCCTCCACTACTGTTGTATTTTATCAACAGTCTATGTATGAATGTGTCCACGCACATGTATGGGGGATTTACATTTAGGTTTTTCATTTTTAATAATTTTTAAGCTGGTCCACCTGGCCAATGAAACTCCTATCTAGACTCTGGTACCTACACTACCCCTCTACATTCTGGGCTGTGCCTTCTGAATGGTTCTGTCTTCGATTGATTAGAACAGGAAAATGTTGTAAAACTCTTTATTGAACATCTTAAAAAACAACAACAAAAAAGCAAAATAAAAACAATCTACAAAAAAAGATCATCAGCAGATGATCCAAATAACAGTCATGTTCAAAGGGGGAAGGAAGAAGCTGGAATAACTTTTCTTGTCCTACCCCCCACTTCAATGATATATTTTAGCTACTTAAATTGTTTGTATCACTTAAAAGTCCATAATCTGTTGGGTTGACTATAACAAAGATAATGAATTGTTTTTTTATTTAAATAAATATAGATATTCAAACTAAATAAAAATCAACAAAAAAGTTCAAAAATCACTGTTCCAGCTCATATCCATCAAGGATTCTTTTTTTAAATAGAAACTTCAGTTGCAATAAGTTTTTATATAACTTTAAATCGTTATTACTGTTTACAGCACCCTGGATTGTTATACGGTGGAACTTACTATTTGTTCGAATCAAAGGTTTACTAAACATTGATATTCCTCTGAAATTGTACATGTTTTCACGTAGTTGAAAAAGCTCTTGGATATTTCTAGGCAATTGGTTATTATGTGCTCTAAAAACAATTTGAATAGTTTTGTAGTCAATCAAATCTTTAAATTTAAATATTTTGAGTTTAATGAACTACGGGTTTGTTGGTTCCCTGTATGTAGTTCTATATATGATTCGTATAGCTCTTTTTTGTTGCATGAAGATTGGGTATGTATTTGTAAGTGTTCCCCCATACTTCCACACAATAAGTCATGTACGGGAGTATGAAGGAGCAGCACGGCATATATAGAGAAGCCTGATTCAATAGGTCTTTGGGTTTATTTAATATTGCTAATGACTTGGATATTTTGGTTTTAATATACTTTATGTGAGGTTTCCAGCTTAATTTGCTATCAGTAACTACCCCGAGGAATTTTATTTCAGATACTCGTTCTAGTTCTATACTATTTATCATTAGTATCTTATCTGTGTCGGTTAATCATTTCCCAAATATTATAAATTTTGTTCTACTCAAATTCAGGTTTAGTTTATTTTCATCAAACCAAATCTTCATCTTACTCACTTCCTTTTCTATGGTATCCATTAGCTTCTCCCAAGTTTTCCCCACAGCATAGTAGGTTTGTGTCATCAGCAAAAAGAATGATTTCCAAAATTTGTTATTATTTATATAGAGGTTAAATAATAATGGCCCCAACACTGAACCCTGTGGCACCCCGCATGTAACCTGCAGCAGTTGTGATTTATTGTTTTGTACTTCAACATACTGCTTTCTGTTCTCCAGGTAACATAACCATGTCAGTGCAATTCCTCTAATACCATATCTTTGTAGTTTTTAATCAATAATTTGTGATCTACAGTGTCAAAAGCTTTTTTGAGATCTAAAAATATTCCTACTGCATATTGTTTCCTGGGTATTGCGTTTGTAACTTTTTCTTTAAATTCTGTCATTGCAAAATAAGTTGATCTCTCAGCACTGAAACCATATTGTTGTTCATATAGAATATTATGTTTGGCGATGAAATCATCCAGCCTTATAAAGAACATTTTTTCCAGTATTTTGGAGAACTGTGGAAGCCATGAGATGGGTCTGTAGTTGTGTAGTATATGTTTGTCTCCAGTTTTATATATTGGTATTACTTTAGCTATATTCATTTTATCTGGAAAGACACCAGTTTGTAGGGACTGATTGCAAATATGGGTTAGAGGTCTTGCTATGGATTCAGTAATGTTTTTGACTGTGCACATATCAATATCATGTCGGTATACTTCTTACTCTTCATTTTTTTTACAATATTGATAAGTTCTTTTTCATTGGTCCCTCTGATAAATATTGTTTCTTCAACAAATAAATTCTTACATTCTACTCCATCACTACTACCCGTCTTTGCAATATCCCTTGCCAGTCCCGGAACAACATTGACAAAGTATTTATTGAATTCCCCAGCAACTGAAGCCCTGTCAGTGATTTCTGTATCATTTAATGCCTGCAATTAATTAGGATATTCTTCTGTTCCATTTTTTTAATGATAGCATTTGAGACGTCCCATGTTCTTTTTATATTATTTTAATTGTTTCCAATAAATTGCTGTAATAATCAACTTTACTGCATTTTATGATTTTTGATGACTTTTATATAATTTATATTTTTGTTCTGCTTCTATTGTGATAAGTGATCGCTTTTGTCAGGCCACTTGCAACCCGTCTGTCAATAATGTTTGTAAATATGTTGTCAATTAGTGTGGCACTGTGTGTTGTTATTCTAGTTGGTCGTGTGATTGTAGGGTATAAGCTGTTGCTATACATTGAATTGATAAATTCTGCGGTTGAATTATGTTGTTGTGGGTTTAACAAATCTATATTGAAATCACCACCGACAAACAGAATTTTCTTGTTGTTATGCCTGTTATATAGCTCCTCAATCTTTTCCCTAAATGTATCAATACAGGATCCTGGTTTTCTGTATATACAGCTTATCCGAATATTTCTTTTTTTCTTTCTTTCTTTCTCTCAATTTCTTCTGTGAAACACTCCATAATGTTATCCATTGCAAATGACTGACAACTTTACATTTATACATTTTATCAATAAATAGTGCAGCCCCCCCTCCCTTGGATTGGGTCCTATTAATATAGAACATTTCGTATCTCTCAATTCCAGTCATGTCAATTTGCTCTTCATCAAGCCAGGTTTCTGATATTGCAATTGCTGTGAATTTCTTTTCTAATTCTTTTAAACAATGCTCAATTTCTGCTAGATTTGAATTAAGGCTCCTACTATTAAAATGTATAATTGTTATTGATCCATCTGTTATTACACTCTTCTGTGTAACATTCGCATTGACTTTGCATGTCCTTGTAAAAGTTATTTTAGGGATCGATTTCATTTTCAATGTCTAAGAATTTAAGAAAGTAATCCTGGTGTTTATGTTTGTCAAACCAAAATAAAGAATACTATTATTTGGCTCTGAGCATTATGCTTCAGTGTTGTCATGTGACATGATTTTGCCATTGTCCATGCCTTTATCATTATCATTTTGCAAATTCTTGCACATGTTCCCCCTGTGGTAATACAAGAATGTAATTATTACAATTGCTGTACAATACATTTTTCACATACATTAATCATTATGCACTGAACCATTCACGTGTACTCTTTATAGTTAGCAATGCTTCAGGCAGTATGCATTTCTGCAAACTAATAAGGAAATATACTGTGATTGCATTCTGCAGTGTGCTCGCCATGACAATGTGTTTGCGGCGGAACTTCTGATTGAGCGAGGATTGAATGTCAACCTGCAGGACGAAGACCTGTGGACAGCCCTGCATGTAGCATGTGTATGTGACCATGCAGATGTGGTGCTGCTGCTGCTGCTGGTAAGAAACACGCATGCAAACATCATGTAGGATATTGATGGGACACACATACAGACATGAGTGGACCCACATTTTGGTTGTAGTTCTAGTAATGCTCTTACTGATCCTTGCAATTCCAAGTGTGTCAGCTACAAATTAGATTAGTGTTTTGGAATAGGTCAGAATACTAGCTCCATGTTTTGAATTAGCTTTGAACCAGTGGCGGTATTCACATTAGTCATCCAGAATTTTCTGCCCAAGTAGAGCATCTTCTATTGATGAGGGGTTTTGGATTACAGAGGCTCTGAAACACGACTTTCCATTCTCTCACAAACCCAGCTGAATCACTCAAAAAGTGAATATTTAGAAATTGGGTATTAGCATGATATCAAAGAGAGAGCTTGTTCTGGGGGGGATGCTACCAGCTCTTGTCAGGTCTGTCTTGACAAGAGCTGTGGTTGTACTGATTAGGTCCATAATGAGAGCTGGGCCAGCTGCAGGGGAGGGCATGCACATCCAGCCCAGTCACTCAGTTGGCTGGGTCTGTTGTGCTGGTGTTGATTAGACCCGGGGAGGGTTAACTGCAGTCTGGAGCTCCGAAGAAACCAGTACTGCATGGTTCTGCTGATTGGGTCCTGAGTGATTGCAGATTCTCTCTGTTTGCTGGGCAGGAAAGAGATGTTCCTGAGAGGAATGGATATGTTTGAAGAGCTGCCAGGCAAAGGGAGTGCAGAGTAGATCTGTCGGCCTGTAGTGACTGTGTGACTGTTGGTTCATGTATATGGTGAGTGTTTGTGTATTTGCATGGGTTTAATTTCCTTCGAAGCAAAGATTCATGCAGGCCGCCTAGTTTGTAGAGCAGGGTGTGATATACGTAGATACGCCAAATGCAACGAGTTATGCTGTCACGATAGGCATAACATGAGCGAGAGAGAGAGAGATTTAATACTGCTCCCTGGGAGGTAGTAACTAAATGTCTCCCTTTCACTACCAAGACAGAACTAGTTGCTAGAAAATAAGGTCATAAATATACACAGAACTCAGCCTGGTGGGAAGAGAGCAGGGGGTTAAGAAAGAAAGAGGAATAACATTTCTAAGAAATTAAATGAATCCGATCCAGCTCTGTGGAAAGTTCAAATATTTTTCCAGCAACACCAAAGCATTTTTTTTCAGCTTTCACAGCTTGAATGTCCTTTGATACTAAGTACTTATTTATTTGACTGCGTATACTTCTACTTGTGTGTGTGTGTGTGTGCCCTTGTGTATTCTTGCGTGACTGTGACAGTATAAGGTTGTGAGGAGTCTAACCAAGTAAGATCCAAGACTTGAAACATCTTAATTTCCAGAATGGTGCACATTTGAGTGTGTTTTTCCCTTTAGAGTAAGATAAACGCTGTGTATACTAAGTGTATTTTCCTGGTATAATAAGTGGGGAAGATGTTTGAAAGGGGAGCCCAAGGCTCTTCCTATCTACGAGTGTAAAAGTAGCTTAAGTCAAGTGATATTTCCAATGCAGCATCCCTTCCATTCATTAGATTCTATTCATTAATTTTGACACCCTTCTCCTCCACTACAGACCCTGCCAGAGGCCAGTCATTCTGCTCTATTCTCAAGCTGCTGCCATAACAGAGTTGTGAGTGGGAGATTTTCCCCTACGAATATAAAGGGTTTACATTTTAATGAGAAGTGGAACAGTGGTTTTGCTGGAGGAGTTTGACTGGCAGCTTTATCTTTGATTGGCACAGGAAGGAATAGTGCTGCTAATATGTAATAATCTATTGTGTCGTACTTCTCCATCTCTCACTCCCGTTTCCCCTCCCCTTGTCCTCTGCTTCTCTATCCTTGATTTCCTCCTCCAGTTGCCACAAAGAGAGGTGGAGAGTTTTTTGCTGACAGGGATGTTACCAAGCTTGTCATGTGGGCAAAGTCGGGGGGTTGATGTGATGTCTGGGTGCATTGTCGCTCTGTGTCCGGAGTGGCAGTAATGTTAATTCTCTTATCTCCTCCCTCCAAACAGCAGAATAAGGAATAAGCCATTTCTAAACTGTCTCATTCCCAACCCATTTCCAAATGCATTCCTAAACCTATTCTGAGCTCCAGCTCTGGTTAATGTTTGTCATTGAGACCCTGGCAGGATAATGCCCTAACTGGCAGTAGGGTTGGTTATCGTTTCAATTTTATCGAATCTGATTCCTATTCTACTCATTGTATCTGGTTCTTATCACATCTCGGTTCTGATTCCAATCCCTTCACCACAAATCTTGTCACCGGTCAGTGACATTTATCCACTTTCTCCTTGCTCATCTTCCATTTCATGGCTAAAGTGTAAGGATTTTCTGTAGTCTATGTAGACTCGTATCTAAGAAAAATATATTTAATAATTTCATTCATTCAAAATCTTTCGTTTATCTTCAATATAAGAGGTGAAAGTCAGATCATCTGTGTTTTGTATCAGAGCGTGAGATGTTAGTACTATTAGCATTGGCTGTATCTAGGGTGTCAGTGTAGCTGGGAGACCACAACTCACTGAACACGGTGCATTTCTTAATATTCACGTCATGTTCAAGTAAATGCTTCATCATATTGGAAGTGCTTGTTCCCTTGAATAAAATTGCATTTTGCTGTGGCATTTTGCTGCAGGAATGTAAACAGAAGCTCTTCTTGCATGCTTTGTTGACGTACTGCATAACAAATGACCTGACTTTAGGACAGCGTATCAGGTCTTGGCAGATAAGTGCAACTTTTATGGACTGTAAAATGCTCACAGCAATCGGGAGTGCGACAGAAATATGCAAAAACCTTGGAAGCGATAAGCAGAATCGAAATGCATGTGTCTTTGAAATTTGGGTTCTGTTCCAACTTGGAACCGGTTCTTAATACCCAACTCTAACTGACAGCTCAGAGGCACTGACAGGATCTATAGTCTTTATAAATAATTCCCCAAAAATATTACATTGTTAGTGTAATATTCAGTGGTGTCAACAGTACTTGAAGTGGAAAAAATAAGTGCCACAGAGTACTCTCTCACAGAGTCACACTGAATTAGACTTGGCTCTTATACATGCATCTGGATGCCTCCACAGAGGTTCTTGATCTCCATGTGTTACATCTTAGCTGGCCTTCTATTCAAAACCACAGCCCACAAGATACTTAAAAAATCTTACTTTATCTAGTGGCGCAATTATGTCTTCCTAATTCTGAACGGTCACTGAAAAGATGTGGAAAGTGATTACAGTTAATTGCAGACTTGCCCTAATTCTGCTCGTGTCTCCCTGAGGGAAAGCTTCTACCTTTTCACAGATTGTAGAAAATATGGACTCTTGAAGAACATAAAAAAAAGTTTGGCTGTCTTAAACAGTGCATATGAAGTCATCTAGAACAAAGGGTCTTCTTTTCATTCTGAGAGATGCTAGTTTTCAGAGTCTAAAGGGGAAGTTGTAGCAATGCAATCATGTGATCCACGAGAGATGGGTTCTGTTCCAAAATATTATTTCTCATCTTATAGCGCAAAACCCAGTGGGGTTACAGTTGTAGGATTGACCCACTTTCCGTGCTTGTAAATGATGAATTTAAAACGTCTAAACTCTGAGTCCTTTGAAGTCAAACGATGAACAGCCCCTGGCTGCACTGAACTCCACTTCACACCAGTTGAATTTGTTGAGTGGTTTTCTGCTGATAATGTTGACCTACCTCCTTCTAAACATAATAGTGGTTCATCAAGCAGTTGTCGCACGTTCCTATATTATATGAGCTGCTTTAATTAAAGTCCTAAACCTTCAAAGGCTAAACATTTATAATTAGAATATTTTCATATTTTCGTTCAAATGCTTTTTGAGTTTCACTGTTGATTTTGATGCATATATGAATAAATTATTTATGTTCTTGGGATTAATTGTCCTCAGTTTTAAGGTGGTTAAAAAAATTTTATGTTGTCACATGTCAGTGTCTGCATCTTGGTTAATGTGCAACACCGGACTCAACACTGCAGCATGGCAGAGCTGTGCAAATGTTGTTTACATTCAGTTGAGAACAATTGGTCCGATATAAAATGCTACTTCTTGTGCATTTCTTTTCTCACAACTCTTGATAATAAGATTTAAGGAGTTTCTGAACACTAGATTACATTTTTGGGGAAAACCCAAAAGATTAAGAATCTATATAGTAGAAAGTACAGTGTGAGTACGTTAGTATTAGAGACACATGCGGTTTTAGACAGAGTTAAATAATCAGATCATAATCAATAGATTTTTTTAAAACACGTATGGGATCTTTGGATGATTTCCACTGGACTGTGACAGTGTCCAACTCAACAATGACTGCCCCAGGGACACCTTTCAGCACACATCCACTAGTTGTTATTGATTCTGTGGCAGTCACTGAATGTAACTATTGCCATCATGAACCACAGGCAGCGTAGTGTTAACACATTTCCATTGAGACGTCTGAGGTGGATTCATCATATTGTGGCAGGGAGTGTGTCGGGGTCAGAAGTCAACTTGTTAACCCCTTGCAGCCTGCGTGGCTGCCTGCCAGCATCAACTCATTTATATCTGTCAGCCCTTATCACGTGAGCTCAGACACATGACTAATGTCTCTGGATCAATGGCCAACACATCACGCTTCCTTCAACATAATCTGTTGTCTGTTGTTCTTGGAGCTTTGTGTGCCAACTATAGAATTCAAATTATTTCTGTACCAACAGTTTTTTATTGTGAAATTGTATAAAACTAAGCTCAGGAGGGCAAGTATAGCATTTTACTATACTTTAGTACATAGTTCACACTGCACATGTTTACTGTCTTGTGAGCGTTGTAAAGGAACAATTTCTCTCTAGGATAATAACATCTATCTCACACTTTCACTCTGTTGCTGGATTACGTCCTGGTGTAAACTGCTAAATTTGATTTATACTTCACATTTTTACAGAAAATCTAAAAGTGCCACATACATTTCAAGGTTTTTCCAAGTGTTTTTTGTACATGAGCCATACTTGAAGTAAATTGTCTGGGTTAGCACGACCCTTTACTACCCACTATGCAGTACACACACACGGACACACAATAACACACTCGCATGTTAACAGAGGCACCCTGAGCGGAGTTATCAGGTTTATGAGGAAGTTGATTGGGCACAAATCTAAGGAATATAGATGGAGCAGTCCAAATTTGACATTAGAAGGTAAGAGAGGGATAGGGGATGGAGAGTGTGTGTGTGTTGTGGGGGTAGTGGTGGGTGGAGTGTGCATAATATTATACTCTCTCTGACTCACTCATCATCTCATCTCTTGCTCTTCAAGCTGTGCTTCACGTTGTGATAAGGTTTCTTGTTTTCTCATGAATAGTCACGACGCAGCAGCTGATCTTTGTTATTGTTAATTAATTCCCTCTGTTAACCCCTAACTAACCTTCATAAGTGAGCAAAAATGGCTCGCACAAGGCACCGCAGATGGATGCACAATGAAACCGCAAAGCTCACCAGAACAGATTCTCTGATAATTAGAATTGACAGCATTGTGCTGCCTTTATCGTGCTGTAATTGCTTGGCATGTCTTGGACTAATAAATGTTTCTTCTGAATAGCTGCAAAACAATTTTCATAGTTGAATAAAAAACTAGTGTCTGTTTTTTAAATCAGTTCAGAAATGCAAAGTTGCATTGAGAATTTTAGCCTCAGTGTCTCCCTGGTTTGCGGGTTTCAGAGCACTAAGGTCAACAGCTCTTGTGTTGCTCTGTCAGCTGGCTCCCTCCTCGCATTTTCAGCCCTCTTCTTCCCTTTCGCCGCTTTCCCCGCCCCACCCCCGCCCCACCCCTTCCCTCTCTGTCTGCCTAAGGACTAGGTCATAAATCTCTTTGCCGTGCTGCAACTTGGTCGTTAGAATTCTATTAGCTGTAAATATTCAATAAGGATCCTCACTTAGAGTTCCCTGTCCCTGTTATCAGACCTGGTCCAGCTACGATCATTATGCTGGCTTGTCTTTTTATGGTTTAGTCAAACAACAGGAAGCGATTTATGGCTGGATGCTGACAATTGCCACTTGAAAGGATGTACGTTACTTTTAGTACCTAACCCCAAATAGGCAATGATAAAAATGAAAAGGACAGAAGGAAAGTCTACATGAGTACATTTTGCATGGCTTGTACACATTTCTGCTCTACTGGTAAAGCAGTGCAACATTTTTACAAATAATGAGTGCAACAGGAGTCCTCCAAAGAGAAGCAATCAATCATAATCGTATTGTGACCAATGACTGTGCTGTCGTCGGTGTAACAGTCATTTAAGGAGCCAGAGGGAAGGTCTCCCATGTTATCTCATGCTATAACAGTAGACTGTCCTGGCAGGGTCCTTGTTCAGTAAACACAGATTAATCATCACACGCACACACCACCCAGTTATCCCAGGTTACGGTAAACAACGCCTTCACTTGCTCTTAACTGCCCCACCCCCCAGGCGGTTATTTAATGAGTTCTTTAATTCACTGTATTGTCTGTTAAAGTCTATATGGTTCTGCTCAGGCATACTCCTCTGGGAAGCCAAGATAATCGGGCCCACTTTATCATCGATTCAGTCTGATGAATGGGCCCTGCTAAAACTAACTTTGTTTGTGTCTTCTCTGCTTCCTTCTGCCCTGCGTCGGGAAGGCTGGGGTGAATGTTCTGCTGCAGGACGTCAACGGAAACATCCCTTTAGACTACGCCTCTGAGGGAACTGAGACCAGCTACATCCTACGAAAACACCTGGAGGAAAATGGTAATGCTCTGCGCACCTCTCGCTTGTTTTGCACTGCACAGTGGAAGAAAGACAGAGATAAAACTTTACATATTTCCTTTATCGTGAGCTCTTTTAACCGTGTGATTCAGTGAAATGCAGTGGCTCATTTACATGTTATCGCAGCCCTTTGATAAAAAGCTAAATTACAATGTAGGATCCAGAGTGAGGAAAAGTAAATAATTCATTTCTTTCATTTAGGAAGTATTGGGATCATGTGAATGGTTAATATGTCATACCCATCGTTAAAGATAAAGTGTTCTGTGAAGGTGACACCCACAGGCCTAATGATGGTGGATTGCGATCGGGGCACTTTTCTCCCACAGAGAAAGGATATGGTTAACATTGAAGCTGCAAATAACAGAGATAAAGGCACAGGAGAGTTTGAGGCACACAGAGACAAAAGTAGTAAAGGTACAGACAGAGAGGCAGGAAAAAGTACCAGAAATACAGAGACATGCAGAGAAAGGGGAACAGGAATCATGCTGACAAAGCTAGACGGAAATGGATATAGACAATGATGGAGGGTCTTCCCTCATCCATCTGTCATTAGCCACAGGGTCACATGACAAATGCAAGCATCTGACTGCAGACAGCTAACTCATCAAAGCTCAGACCACCCTACACACGCACACACGCACACACACACACACACACACACACACCTCCTCTGCCACTGAATTTTTTGAGACTTTCTCTGCTTATGTCTGTCAGCCCCTGTGATGATCTCTCCCCTCCTGTCTACTTTCAGCTATCCCCATACACCCCCACCCCACGCTGGGCTTTGCCACCATGAAACACACTCTTACTCACAGAGGCTAACTCTGGTTCTGTTGCTATGGCAACTTGGCAGCATGCTCTCTATCCCCATCAAGTTTGTGTGGTTGTGGGAAAAAGAAAGACTGTCCATGTGTCTCTACATCAGGGAGACATAAAAAAAAATCTTTTATTTGCAATTTTTTCAGCTGACACCCTTGTGTTTCACACAAGACTGGATTCCTTCGAGTATTAGCACTTTAGAGACGACAAATTCTGTTCTGTTAACGGTTATGTTCCGCAAGTCTCAAAAAGCTACACACCCTGTGGCTCTCACTTGTTTGCAAAGACAAACTTATTGATTAGCTAATCCAACTCGTCTACTTGGAAAAGTCCCATTAGTTAGTGCCCTAGAGCTTATCTGTATCAGATATAGATTGATTGATAATCAATCCACCCTATTACAACAACCAAAGTCAGGTACACTGTGTGTAAATGATTATGGAGCAGTGCATTGATGTTCATAGTTTGGGTAAGACGCCCTTGTACACCTCTGTTTGTCTGTGTCTGCCCAGGAGACAAGCTATCATGGCATTGAATTGTTTTTGGCCGTGACTTGATCTGCCAGGCTTTGATAGGGTTTCCTGTAGAGAAATTTAGTTCTGCAAAAATGTAAAGTTTAAATGCAAGGAATGCAGGAATGCTTAATTTTTTGTAGGACAGTTTTCTTTCAGTTGGACAGAGCCGGGCAAACTGTTTCATCTGTTTCTAATCTTTATGCTAAACTAAGATAATCATCTCCTGACTCCAGCTTCATTTTTTACACACAGATATTAGAATGGTATCAACATTTTCATCTAAATTGTGCCAAGAAAGTGAATAAGACTGTTTCCTGAAATGCCAAACTGTTCCTTCAAGCATTACAACTAAAGGCATACTGTATACCAAGTGTGTCTCAATGGTTTTTGTGTATTTTAGGTGTGGATGTGTCATCCATGCACACCATGAAGACACAGAGACCCAGCACAATGCTGTCTGATGTTAGACAGCTTGTAACCACAGGCGGAAGCCTCAACCAGACTAATGATGACGGGGTCACTCTGGTAAGTAAGGTCACATGTGTGTGTTAGTGTGCATGAGTTGACCTGTCTTTGTCTCTTTCTTTTCCTGTCCATGGTTTGTTCTCTATTTTCAATTCAGTTTTTACCAGATTCTGTAGCTTCTCTATTTTGCTATTTATCTTTGGTTCTCTCTCTCTCTTTCTCTGAAGCTCCACATAGCATGTGCCAGTGGTTATAGAGAGGTGGTGTCTGTGTTGTTGGAGAGTGGGGTGGACCCTCATCCTGCTGATAACAACTTTTGGACCCCTCTCCACCTGGCTGCTAAATATGGACAGGTAACTCACTGATCAACAAAATGTGAGAATGTTTTTGACTTTAATGAAGTAGTCCCCTAATTTCAATTTATCTAGCAGCATTGATCCAATGTAAATACAGTCATTAAGGAGATGATGAGGAAATTAGTGATGGACAGATTGCTCCTCTGAGGAAGTTGCCTTCAGTTACCCTGCACACACTCTGATAAACTGCTCTTTTTGGGCCTATTGATCAGAAACAGTCAAACTGCTGGCACAGAGCAGCACTGCATATTACAGCATTTTAGATTAGCAATTTAGTGGTCTCTCTTAGAGGGAAAGAGATTGATTTCCAGATGGGGCGGAGGTGAGCTGTTGGAGCGATGGGATCTGGTGGTTTGGGAGGGATCCAACTATGAAGGAAGGGAAGTGATCATGTTCAGATCTTGCTGACCCAACTAGATATTTAATTACATGTCTTGGCTATGTGCTTGGCTACGTGCTTGGCTGCTGACAAAGAGAATTTATACATTTGCTATTGTGAGTCACTCTCTACTTCTTTGGTTCATCCACCCTCAAGCCATGTTTTTTTTCCCCCACTAGAGTGGGTTTTAAAAATGATTTCTTTCTTTGTGTTACCTTGTAGCTTTGCTCTGTTTCATTCACATCTGATCTACTGCCTTAGTTTTTCTTTCCACTTACACGATTCCTTCATCCAGTTGTTAGTTGAAAACATGTTAGTTAATCAGTAGATCTAAATATTCAAGTCTTCCAGGCTGCAGTTTTCTAAATGGAATAATAACCTCCTTGTGTCTTTCTGCATACACAATTACTCTGTATGTATGTGTGTGTAATATGTAAGTGCATCTGACTTAAGAGTGGCAGTCTAGAGGATTGGAGAATCGATTAGGTTTGCCTTGCAGCACTAAATCACCTCAGCCATTGGCTCTTTACTGGTGCCAGTGCTTTCCTCCTGCATACAAACTAATCCCTGAGCCTTCTTAACACTCACTTCCTGTCATCATTCCCTTATAGCTGGTCTGACAGTGAGACGTCAGTAATGCAGGACAGTATTAAAGAGGTGGTATTATGCTTTTTGGCTTTTCCCCTCTCCTTTATTGAGTTATATATCTTTTTTGTGCATGTACTAGGTTTGCAAAGTGAAAAAGCCCAAAGTCCAGCCCAAAGGGAGTTCCCATCTCCCACAGAAAACACTGCTCTGAACTGCATGAAAACAGCTCGTTTGTAGTCCAGCCTTTACATCTACTTTCTTGTGATGTCACAAGTAAATACGTGTCATAATGCTCACCGAGCGACTAGTCCGACACGCCCTCAAAAACACCGGTGGCAGTCAGTGGATTTAAAGTTGTTACTGTGATATAGAGACAGAGCTCAGTTAAAAATTTATGGATGAAAGACACTTTTGTTACAGATTAATAACTCACCACTCTGAAACTTCTGCTCCAGTCCATGTTGCCAAGCTGGTCGGCAACATGTAGCCTACAGCTGAATCAAAGCTGTTTACCGTCTTTTCGCTGACCCGCCTTTCTCTGCTTCTGATTGGCTTTTACCGGCCTTTCGCTGACCTGCCCTTCTCTGCTTCTGATTGGCTAGTAGGCCATAACTATGAACTGCGCGTGTGCAGCTCCCAACAAAGATCATTTAGTGACAAGATGTATCACTCCATAGCTAAAACGAAGCCTTCAACACCGGGTGAAAAGAGGAGCTGCAGCAATGTGCAATATGAAAAAAAATATGGTGTTTTTTGAAAATGAAACCATGTAAACCTGTTCTGGTACAACCTCTAAATAGGATTTTGGACCTGAAAATGAGCATTATACCACCTCTTTAAGACTTTTGCTGACCAAACTTGTTGCCTGGAAAACACTTGCTTGGAACTGTAATACTAGCTGGTACATTAAACCCAATGACCCCTTCTGCAGTGTGGCATACATACTAGACTGACCCTTTAAGAAGATGTATGAACCTATTACTGCAGCTAATTAAGCTTCCCTCTCTGGGTCTTGTGATAAGTTAGACTCTGGCTCTTTGCTGCCCTGGTTTAAGTCAAGGCTTTTCAAGTTGTGTTCTCTTGAGGGAAGAATTTTAAATAGTTTTGTGTTGGATTTTCAAACAAAAATGACAGGATGTTAAAATGCAGCCCTACAGGGATTAGATTAATTCATTAAATTTTATAATGAAGGTATACGTGAAAGCTGTGGCAATATTGCAGCCACCTGATTCATATGAAGTTAAATCTTCTGAAGTACTTTAAAGTTAATCTCAATGTTCATTTTCAGGTCTAACATATATTGTTAAAAGGACATTTTGGCAGTGGGCACATACCAAAAACTCTTCTGTCTGTCTGAATCTACAACAGCTATGAGGTCACTTTGTCTGCACTGATCCCCATGTACTGATGACCTTTTCCTGGTGCTCCTGTGAACTTTGACCCAAAGAAGAGTTCAGATCTTGTGGTGCCACTGACATGTTGTCTGTATTTATAGGGTGTGAGTGCAGCTGACAGGGTTTGTGGGCAGTAGAGATGCTGGAGACTCATAAACAGCTGTTGACTTGGGTCGGAGCCAGCCTGCTGAATGTGCTGAGTCTCTCTCTTCAGTACTGCAGACGTTGTCATTTTACTCTGCTAATGTACAGACAATGTACAATGTAAGACAAATTAAAATAAATGATCAAAATCAATGCAGCAGAGGCTGTGACATTCTGACTTTTACTTTTTAGTACGGATGATGAGCCTAAAACTCTGGATCCTACAGTTCCCATAATGCAACCAGCCCAGCCTGGTAAATCTCCAGGTCTTTCGAACTCCATGGCCCCCAGTTTGTCATCTAGGATTTATTTAAGAATTTCAAGTGTCTACACCCAAACAGTGTCACAGAAGACATTACACAACTGTTTTTAATGGCAGATTAGTACTCCCCATGACGAATAAAATCCTGATGTGTAAGGATTACCCCTTTATTATTTTAAGTGTAGGTTTGATTTTACTGAAGAATCAGGGAACCCTTTTTGTGAGAATCAGTAATGAGAAATATTTTAGTTTGTGGTTAGCTGTTAACTTAGCTCAAGCATAATGATATAGTTGCTTGCTGTTTAATGTACTGTATAACTGCAAAAACTACTGTTAACTGAAAAAAAGGAAATATGTGTGTCCTAACATTACAACTTAAGTGGAAATTTGCTAGACAGTCAAAAGCAAGTATTTTCCTTGGTAGTGGTTGACAGTATAAAGCTCAGTTTTTAAACAGTGCATGTTGCATTGCAGCAAAATGCAGTAGTTTGAAAACTGAACTGTAGGAGGAGATGTATTAGGTTTAATTTTTTCCAAGAATGTTTTCCTAGAATTTGCTCTGGTTGAGAAGGTTCTTGCGTTTAATTATCAACCATGCTCTTTTTCATTTTGAAATGATGCCTTTTATATTTATTGAGTTGATAGTTTCTGGGTCATGCCATCTTTCCCACATTACCAAGAAATTATGAAGAAGATCCTTGTCTATTATCAGTAATTTGAGTCACACACCAGCAAAATCAGCATTCACAGATCACATATTGTATCACACTTCTTGGATTTGTTACAGCTGATACTCCATAGAGGCAAAGATGGAGGGTTGGTGAAAGAGATAATTCAAAAAGACTAGAAGAAGAGGTGTAATGAGAGGGGAAAGAAGAACAAGTCCGAATTCAGGGACTTCGCCTGTGTGAGCTAAATTTAAAAGAAAAGCTGAGACAGAACAATAAAAGACAGAGGTGACAGACATCACATGTCACTGTGTGTAGAAATGAGGGTAAAAAGGAAATTAGGGTAAACAAGAATGGGGTTCTTCTACTGTGACATGTGATGGAAGATATTATTTAAGGATCTCCTCAGTTAGGGGTAACAATTGTTGAGGCCGTTAATGTGTGAAATATACTGTACCTATCCTCTACTCAGTGTTTGAATTCTGTCTTTGTCACAGTATATACTACATGTACATATCTGCGCTGCAGCAATGAAAGTGGGAATAACAACATTTTTTGTTCTTGTACTGATCTTTTGAAAGTTAATAGTGCTTTTCTAGGATCTAATGAAAATGGATGTGGGTGTTTCTCCAATTTCTTGCAGACAAGCATCGTTAGCCAGCTCCTGAGACACGGAGCAAACCCAACTCTGTTGAACTGCAACCAAGATAAGCCCTCAGGTAACACATTTAGACATTCACACAAATATACACGTGTGCCCATACACACAAAAATACCGCTGATGGAACGGCCCAACATCTTAGCAAGCAAGAGGTAATGAAGCAAAGAAGCGGAGGAATGGATTTTGAGTTATTCAGCTGAGCTTGTTCAAATGCATTAATAATCATTGTGATAAAATAAAACACAGGCTCATACACACAGACACACAGTGTACACAGTGAGTGAGGCTCTGTCATAATCAGTCTCTGGTGAGCCAATCTGAGTGTATCTGCAATAGAGAATTCATGCCCATGCACACATACACACATGCAATGATAAAATTTGGGCATTAGCAGTAATCATAAGGGGCTGGTTTAGTTAATTTATGAATTGGAATAAAGGTGTCATACCCTTATCTGAGGGCATGTGTAGGGCTGGGAGATATATTGGTATATATATTATACCGATATAATAAATATATATAATATAATTTGAAAAGAGATATGAAATTAGACAATACCGTTTATGTTGAGTTAATTTCCGTAAAGTCCTACCAGCGTTTGCTCCTCTCTCCCTCACCACGCAGCCCCGCCCCTCCCTGTGTGTCTGCACGCAGCTGTCTACTCACAAACTCTCAACAATATGGAGGGAGACACAGTGCTGGTAGACGCTGCTGAAGACCTGGCTTGTAAAAAGAAAAATACGGTTCATTCAGTGTTTCCCACAAATACACTTTACTTCGGCGGTCCGCCCAGGTTAGGCAACACATTCTAGCATTTACCAGAGAAACACAGGGATCACGTTACAAGTTGCGACACTGTGGATATTTTACAAGAGCGGACCAGGTAAAGCAACAGTGAACACACCAGTCAGATGTTAGTCTATTCGTTAGCTACCCCGTTGGTTTTGTTTTGATAGGCTACATTGTCAACAGGCCTCCTACACATGCAGCTTAGCAGCTGCTGTGAACGGAGTCGTGGGAGGAAAAGTCCAGAAGACAAGTTCTGGGTATTTTTTTCTGGTGGCTATATACAGCCTAGCCTACTACTGATGGAGAAAGTCAACTCATCAGTTGTTAAGCCAGGCCTGTACGGCAAATACCGCAATATAATGGTAAATTAAACTGGCATTTACCTTAAAGATTGGCCATGTCTGGATTGACATTGCTTGGTTTCATGCTATTCTGTTGATCAACAGTCAGACATTATAACACAACAAAATCAAGAAACAAAATCAAAAGAAAATTGACCTTCCAAATGTTTTATGAGAAAGGAAATGCATTTAGAGCTCCACAGGTTAACTTTACAAAAAGAACTAATCTCTTCTCAGCTTCTCAGTGGGTGTAATATTGTTAATTTACATATTTATATTAATCACACACACACAAACACACACATCAGGGGTAGAACTCCCCACATCTCAAAGATGAGCACATCTGTTATAAAACCACCCATTGCACCAGGCTGTTGATGAATGTAGTGTAGTCATTGTAAATGTAAGCTGTGTCTCTTGTGTAATAGTGATGAAATGTGTCATATAGACGGCCTTTTTTGCTCGTAACCTTTCCATTGTGAGATAAAATATCATAGCTGCCTCTAACCATTTAGCCCCATGGCTTCATCACACCTCTGAATACCTCCCTTTGGCTATAATCAATAGCCCCTTCTAGCATGTAGGCCTGGAAAAGATGTGAGGCACTCCCCCTGTTTTTCACATGGAGCCCCACACCCCTCCCTCAGCAGCCTCATGACGAAAGACAGCCCGAGCAAGAGATAGGAGTCTAGGGGGCTGTCAGTCACACAGAAATAAAAAGACAGGATGAAGCCATTCCCCTCCCTTGTGCCCTGTTAGACCTCATTACAGACAGAGCAAATCTTAACTCCCCCTTCCTCTAAAGCACAGTTGAATTGATCCACAGTGGGGTTTACATTCTGCACCAGTGCAGGCTCATCCACACAGATGTTGTGTGGATGAGCCTGGTGTTGTTGTTTTTTTTTTTAGAGCTTTTATTTTATTACCACACACTCAATGGATTTTGAAAATCAAATTTAAGCTTACAAATCTGTCATTTTGAATTTTTAAATCTACATCAAATTAAACTAGTCTCTTTGAATTTCAAATTTCACAACAAACAGCTACACCGATTAGCCTGTACTGTGTATCACGTCACCAGACATTGCTGTGTCAGAGCCCATAGCTGAGATGCTGCTAAACGCAGAGGAGAGCTGGCTGCAGAGACTGACGGACCCCTCAGCTCCTCTACCCCGCACTGACCAACGCTATGATGGCGGTTCTCACGATCTCAACACTCCTGTCAAGAACATGTGGGTTAACAATTTCATAAGCATAATTGTTAACTTATGGTTACTCCATAAAATTGTGAATCATGTTTTTCCCCTTATACTCTCATCCTCCATTTTGCCCAAAATGTGCATCTTTTCCAAATCCTGGCCTATCCACCTCTCACTCAGGAGCCCCCTGGGTCTCTCTATCTCTAAGCGAGACAGTTTGCTGGAGAAGTGTGCCATGTTCAGAGAGGCAGGTGGAGCACTGAGCCGACAGCCCTCCCAGGACAATGGCCTAGATGGCCCCTTTAGCTCTGGAAGCAGCAAACTGGAGCAGGTAACTTGTTTTCTTACAGCTCCCACACTACAAAAAACACAGTCAGACCGTGAGAACATAGATAACCCCAAAGGTCCAGGGGTGTTTACTCAAGATTGATATAGTCCATTTGTTACTTTGCCTTGTTTTTATAAACCATGAAGAGGCTTGCAACATACAAAAGAAGCTCTTATCTCTGTGAATTTCAAATAAAATGACCATACTGATTAGCCCATCCTGTGTGTCATGCCATCAGATAATTAAGCATTTTATGCAAGTGGAGAGTGGGCATCAGGCTCACTTGTTTTTATCACGCACTGCATGATGCCCTTGGAAAGGGTTTCCTTAGCATAAAGAGTTTTGTACAAGTCCATCAACTGACAGAGAGGCAGGGAATCTGACCAAATGAATCAAAACAAAATTGGAGTCATACAGTTTTGATTCAGCAGTGATGATTGAGAAGTAATCAAGTATGTACTTGTTAAAGCGGTATGTGCTGTACATCTCTCCAATAATGCACATTTGAGAGTTTAATAGGGAAAAAAATCTTGCAGTATCTGTGGGCCTTAATTAAAGAAAACTGGAGGCCACTGTCCCAGACTTTAAAATTATCATGTAAAATTCTCTCTTTCTCAAGATACAGATCTTTGTGCCAGAATGTTGATTTTACCTCTCCTCTCCTCAGGTCAAGCTGATGCCACCAGCCCCCAATGATGACCTGGCGTCCCTCAGTGAGCTGACTGACAGCAGCCTGCTCTACGAGATGCAGAAGCGGTTTGGCAATGACCAAATATATGTGAGACTCCAGTGTCCTTGTGCCACTAAACAAGGAAACCCACTTAACATTAAACATGCATCAGAGCACAAAACTCACACAGAGCACAGAGAAATATAAACATACATTCTCTCTCGGGCATAACCGGGCCCCTGTAGTTGTTTATTTGTGTTGTGTTGTTTACGGTGTGGGAATTTCAGAGTTTGATGTTTGGACGTTCTTTATACACATGAGCAGTGCAGTGGGTTTCCCTCCAGCATATGTACATGTAGTGTCACAAATAGTATCACAAATACTGTACCATCTCTCCTGAAGGTTTTACAGATAATGTGTATATTTGTGACCTCTGACACCTGACTACTTTACAGTAGTTTTTTTTTTTTACATAGTTTATTAGTCTCAGTAGTGTGTACAACAGATTGTGTTCATGAGCTGAATCCCTTCCCCTCTCTGTTTCAGCCTGCTGAATTGTGTAAGAGCGGTACCAAATTCTAAAACACACATACTTACAACAGTGACAATTACAAAATCAATACCATTTAGATCGATTGGAAAGATAAATCCATAACTCTATTCAGGAATAAAATACATCATCTCCAACAATAGGACCATTTTATATTTCTGCCATTTTTCTCCTTTCCGTTAAAAACGGTAGTCTGGCATCTCCATGGGGACTGAGCTCTATAAAGACTGGAACCAGATCAATGTGGAGCTATCCGGTGCATTCTCTTCTCTGTGAAGAGAAGGTAATAGTCTGGTATTGTGGAAACACAGATGGGTGACAGACAGTAGGGTTAGCCACAGCAGGGGATGACAATAAAAGGCAGTAGAGTGGTGGATGAAGAAAAGAGAAATGATTAGAATTCAGAATAATGAGGGCTGGATTTGAGGTACAGTCAATTTGGAAGAAGAATTGGTGGAAAGAAAGGACAGTTAGTGGACAAAGGGCAGCTTTCATGAGGACTTTGGAGCACGATTGATTGTGTAGAAGTTCCTCTGTCATGGAAATACACATGTGACAGTTATCCATTATGCTCCATTCTGTTGTAGATTCCTAACTAAAGCCAGTTACATAAATAATGTTTTACATGTAAATATAAAGTACGTAGTGCCCATCTTTTTTAAGTGTTTACTTAAAAATGACCAAAAACTACCTATACTTTTCAAGTTATGGAATTAATTAATTTCATTGCATTTCTGCACTTCTCCTTCTTCACCTTCTTGTTTCTATATTTAAGGTAGCTGACCTTATGTATATAATAAGGGGGAAGTCAAGAAAGAGGTCAATAAAGCAGAGATGTGGTAAAGGACAGGAATAGGGAAAGGACAAAGGCAGAGAATGCTCCATATGTTCCCAGCAGGGTGGTCAGAGGCGGGCTTTGATGTGTTGTCTGCTGCCTTCTGCCAGGATAGAAGGACCAGTGCACAGCTAAACCCCTGAGGAGAGTGGCAAGGAACTGGGGAAGAATATGACAGAAGGAATTGGTGTAGGCTGGATTATTGACAAGCACGTTACAAAATTAAAGTTAGTTAGTGGGGGAGTTGCTCACTGTTCTCAGACAACTTTTACTCAGTTAAAAACACCAAACTTGTAGTGTCAATTTTGCCCTGTGTCCCCAAGCAGTGGGAATTTATTCAAGTGATTAACCTTGAGCCAGGGCCTAAGGACAGAGCAGCATGTTACAGAATGTTAGCAATGCCTGCGCTCTCCCAGGGGAAAGCCTTAGCTTTCAAACAGCCTCCGGGAATCTTTGTGAGAAACAGAGGGTTAGCACTTTAGTAGAAAGGATCAGATATAAGGGTCAGGTGGTTATTTTTATCTAAATGGCCTCAGGATATGTGTGTACGCTGCGTTGGAGGGAACATTTGTTGCTTTTATTGGAGAAAGGTGATTATTAAGGTTATCATTGGAAATCCCTTACTGACCTTTACCATATTCTTATGATAATAGGCATTGTCAACACCATCAGTACTGATATTAAGGAAAGATTTGGACAGCACTTTTATTTTATTAAGTGTTAGCTTTAGGCATGTAAGTGATACTCAGCTTCATCCTGTTTGTATATCAAAACGGAATATCAAATATTATAAAAATAAACTCAAATAATAAAATAATAAATCTATTCATAGATTATAGAAAACCCACTGTAAATGATAAGGGGCATAATAAGAATAACAATAACAAGAAAATAAAAACATCTAAATAAGCAGGATCTGCTTTCCTATAAAAGACTTAAGAGAGACTTAAATATTTTTATTTTATTTTACATTGTTGCATTCACTTGTTCTGAGTTACAGAGTAAAAAAAAATCAAGTGTGTTTCTTCTTCTCCTTTGTAGACTTACATTGGACACATCCTTCTGCTGGTCAATCCAAACAAAGAGCTGCCCATCTACTCCACTTTGGTAGGCATGCATTGAAATTACTTCTATTTCACGTAGGCTTACAATAAATGCTGTTCAGGTCGCTGTACTATGATGGCTTTAAATTTGCTAGGCTTGGCATTTTACATTCAAAATCAGACTATAAATGAGGCATGTTTGGTGTATAATAAGCATGAACAGATTAAATGGAACTTGTGGTTGATAAATAATTCATTCTTCTTGTCAGTGATACACAGCACATGGCTGACTAAGCATCAGCTAAAGAAGAGAGGGATCCAGTTTAGCTAACACACACAACCACATTCGCTCTTAAAATCACATTTTTGACTTTATTATTACCTCTCCACTATACTTTTTTTATACTAGTCTTTATTGATGAAAAGCAACATTTGACATATGCAATAATAGCAGAGCCTGTCAGTGAATGGCTGATTATTCAATCATCATGATAATTTGTTTAATGTTGTGATATCAGTCAACAACAGTTTGCGTCGCTGCGTTTTAGTAGTGAATAACTGATTTTGAAATAGCTGAATTAATGCCAGCTTAGTGCTTGCCCATGTGGACCCAGGAGGGGTTGGATGGAGGAGGAGACATCTTCTCCTGCCATGACGGACTGAAGCCAAGCCCCCTCTGGCTGTCCCATCCCTGGCTGTGTCTGGATTCACTCCAGGCATCCATACCCAAGTGAGAGGGTGTGTGGAGGAACAGGGAGGAGCCAGTGTGAGGAGGACATATGTCACAACATGTGTGATCTGCTGGCTGTCTGTCACCCCCTCTGGTCTGGTGGTCCATATAGCCCATCTTCCTGCCCTTTTTATCTGCTGGACTGGTCACACATAGGGGTGTTACAGTACAGTCATTTCACAGTTCAGCGTGATAGACAATTGAGGGTTTAAAGTCTGATACATTTACTCTTTGTTTTACAATGGTGGAACTGTGACTGTTAGGTGTCAAGTTTCATTGTTCCTACTTTAAATAAGTACTTTTCTGTTATAGGCTGTAGTGCATCTTTATTTAAGTAAAACTATGCAGAATTAACTTTTCTCCGCTGTTTTGATTGCTTTAACGAATATTGTAGAGCAAACAATCTGGATCCATGGTGACGATTTTGAATAAGGAAATAAATATTGTTCAATTTTGACTGGTGTGAGAGATGGGAATTCAAAAACCAAACAATACATGGTGAAGAGCCTGATTATTTGTAACCCATTTGTATTATGGGTGAACTTAAAGGTTTAGCAGGTAAATTAACCAGTTTTTATTTTCTATTTGACTGTTAAAAATAGTTTAAAAATTGTATTTACTTTTTTTATATTTCCCTATGTTGCTTTTGTGTTTTTTGCAAAGCACTTTGAATTGCCTTGTTGCTGAAATGTCCTATACAAAAACATACCTTGCCTTGCTTTGTTAGAGTAACATTCTTCAAACACCTCTGTTGGTCAGAAGTCCCAAAGAAAACATCTTCACACAAACTGATTTACATTATGCCACAATATATTGTTTCACCCTTAAAAGGATGCAGATAGAGTCAGCTTCAGTGTATGTTAAAACTGATGATAGTTTTCAGTTAATACATAATTGGTATATTGGTCAGTTTGGGTCAAATTTCTTTTTTTAGACTGAATGGTAAACTAAACCTTGTCAGTGAGAGGGAAACACAAACTCACACAGGTACGGAAAGTTATACCCAGCATGGTTTGACTATTTTGTTGAAATGTTATCCTCTGTGTTGCTCAACCCATGTGTGCATCCATGTTACATAAAGTTGTAATCCGATGTCTTGATGGACTCTATCTTTCTCTTTCAGGTGAGCCAGTTGTACCTGAGCTCCACAGGTCGTCTGTGCTCCTCTCTGCCTCCTCACATCTTCTCCTCAGCAGAAAGAGCTTACCACATGATGCTGCAGGAGAGACGCCCGCAGTGTTTTATCTTGAGGTACACCCTCCTCCTCTGACACACAAACACACACACACTCTCACAAACAAGGAACTCTGCGCCTCGGAATTATGAGACAGAAATGACAACAGAGCAAAATAATTGCGTGAATAATAGTAAAGTTCAGCTGGCGACCTGGTTTATCCACACCCCTCTGCCACACACCTGTTAAACACTCCCCAAGAGATTAATAGCTCTCAGCCTGAGCTTAGCTGTAGACCTGTTCAGTGTTCACACAGAGATGGATTTTTGCTGGGAGCGTTTTACCATCTTGCTCTTTGTCCTCGCCTGGACGGAGGCAGCTCCCAAATTGCAATTAAATCCTGTTCCAGCTCTCCAGTGACATTCCTACTGAGTTGTAACCAATCTGGCTGAGAGTTAATGTGCCCTGGCCACAGACTATCCATCTCACTCAAACACACACACAAACAAACCTAAACACTCACACGCAAGGACATTGTACTGTGCATTCTCACATACACACACTCTCTTGTTTCCTTCATTCATTCCGTACTGCACTTTATCCCTTCGTTTCTTGTTTCTCTTTTGCACAAGCTTCCTGGTTCACTCTGTATTTCCTCACACGTGCGCAAAACCACACACACTCACTTACACATTTACAAGCAATCAGCAGCTATGATCCCCCGAGGCTAGTGCTCTAACAAAATGCCCTTGAAATCTAATAAAAACTGTAAATGAAAAGACGGTGGAAAGGCCTTTGGACTTCACACTCAGCAGGGCTCTTTTCTAGGAAATATAGCAACACACATACACACAGACAAACCGCGCACCACAGCAACATTGCAGTCATTAGTAAAGGCTTCTGACCTTCTGATGCCATCTGCTTGGTGTTACTATGCTGGTCTCAACTCTCTGCATGTCGGTGAGTGTCAGAGCATGTACTGTAGATGTACCTTATGTCAGAGTTAATATCAACACAATGCTAAACTAAATACAGGCCTTCACTGCCAGACAAGTTGTGACAGTATCAGCGTGTGAAAAGTGGTTGTCAATGGAGCAACACAAGTTGTGTTAGAAAGAAAGAATAGATTGTGAATTTGATGGGAGGGGGTCCCTGAAGGGGTGGTGTCAGGTGGGTGGAGACATGTAACAGAGGTGACAGATGTGGGAAAACACCCTGATGACTAATGCATAATACTTATTCTCGTGAGAGACATTCAGAGAAGTGTAACACACACACAGATGCATGATTTTTGTACTGTTTGCCATTTACTCTTGATGTATTGCAGACTTTATTTATTATTATTTATTACTTTTGCTTGCCCATTTTTGGCACTGTTCCCTATCTGTTCATTTCTTTGCTGTTTCTAAAAGCAAGTTTATATTTAAAATAGGGGTGTAATGAGACACATAGCTCGCAAGATTAGACTAGAACACGATATTCATGGATTCATGAGATAGAGACCAGATTTTTTTTTAAATCTTCAATGCTGAATTATATGAACATTTTGAGCATTAAACAGTTACTTTCCTGCATTCTGGTGAAATTGTCTGCACCAATTTAACACAAAATTCAGGTTGCAGGTGACAATTCAAAATATGAAAATGTAACAGAAATAATGCAGTCAGGCTCTCATTCTCAGGCACTTTATATTTTGTTCACATCAATTTTTGCTAGATCAACTTGTGTCATGTAATATCATCCCTGCTGAGTCAACACACATGCAGGCGTGATTCAGTCTTCCCCTTTTTGAGTCTTTTGTACGGGGAAGTATGATCTTTAAATGTCCAGGCACCTTTTCATCTCAATGATAAATTAATTCATTTTGATTCAGTTATAAACTCCTGGACTATAATAGCTACTGTGTGTCAGCAGGTTTTCTACTCATGTTCAAAACTTTCTGCTCATTCAAAATCTATCCCACATCTGTGTAGAATAATGATTTCATTTAATAAAATTATTTATTTATTTTTTAACTACCTGCCCTATACTCTGATGTGCATTACGTTATTTCCAAAACTGACCTACAACACTTCTGATCAGGTATAATTCTCACCACAAATCCACACACATGTTAACTTCAGCACCTCCGATAAAGTTCTCCTCACATTCCCAAACGGAGCAAGTTTGCGCTTTAGTTTTTAGATACAGTTTTTGCAAAACTATACCTGTTAGTTACCGCTCTGTCACGACTGTCTGCTCGCAGTGCGAGAGCGGGTTCACTTAATTATTATCATGGCATACGCTGGTGTCGCATCAGCTGGGCGGAGTTGGTTCACTCCATAAGTCGACATTATTAGTTATACATTTATTTTTCACAGCATGAGAAAATTTAATTGTGGCATGACAGCATGGGAAAAATGTAAATTGCTATTAACCTGACAAGAAATCTCATCACGTTTTACCTTTGTGAGATCTCGTCACACCACTTATTTAAAACATGGTTGCCAAAGCAATGATAGCAAAAACATGTATCAACATTGTGTCTTTGTATGTCTTTGCATGTCTTTGCATAATATGTTTTACGTGAGTGAAATATAGTATTATCTGCTTACGAAAGGGTATTGTAACCTCTATTAATATCATAATACTGCAGAAACTCGTAAGGGCCGGTGTGAACAGGAGGAATCATCACAGCAAGCAGAGCCTCTTCCATTGTTCATATGTGCTATTGTTTTAAAGCAAACACATGGAAAATTAGAGACAACAACAAGACATAAAAGAAAAAAAGCATCACTTAAGGCTTGAATGACGAATGATGATGATGATGATGATGAATAAATCTGCTTTTTTCTGTCTCTCCAGTGGCGAAAGTGGTTCTGGGAAAACAGAGGCCTCTAAGCACATAGTGAGACACTTGACAGCCCGCTCCAGCCCCAAAGGCTTTGCGCTGGAGCCCAGAATGAAACACGTAAGTCTGGGCAGTCTTCGGATTTGTGGGTGCCCTGGAGGCTTATATGGCTAAGGAACATGTGATGTAACCACCATGAGTCTTGAATCCTTTGTTGCTCTCATGCCCTTGTTTCTTTACTTTGAGTTTACATAAAAGGCAAACCGCTAGACAAATAATCTTAGTATACAGCTGCGCAGTTCATTTCAAATTCAATGCTCTACTCATCCAGAACTTAATGAATATTTGTGTGTTCTTCAAAGCAATGCACTGACTGAATCTTTCTCTCTGTGCCTTCTGTCTTTCTATGCTTATTATTCTTCCACCATGTCATCTCTGTGATAAAAAAAAGCTGTGTAAAAGCTGTGTAAATGTATCCTAATGTTCTTCTGTTGCTGTGGTGGGGGAGAGAATAGATGTATGGATTAGTACACCAGAGTATGGGGCCTTTACTGGTAGTCTTTTCTTTTCTGCTTGATAGCTGTTCATTTGTCGAAGACACCATTTGGGCATTAAGACCTTGTGTTTGATTGTATCATCGAGATTTCCATTAAAGTGACTCTATCTCTTGTGATGCTGCTTCTTTCTAGAACAGGGCCATTTGCAGCAGAGACAACTGTTTGGCTGTTATTCTTAGCGGCAGTCCTTTTTCCGTTTCCAAAAAATGACAGGAGATTACAACAAATAACCATATCCCCTGCCTGGATACAATCATAGAATAGATAATAACCAGACATTTTGTATAGAAACATATAATGATATATTTTTTCAAGTGTTGAAGCAAGGTCTGTCATTTAGGTCAGCCCCTTACTTCACTGCTTCTCTTCGTATTCCCAGTTGTGTGGTTGTGGTTCAGATTATGATGCGTTCATGGTGCTTAACACCATGTTCTGCGCTCAGTCTACCGGTTGGGTAACAAAGCGTGCTGCGTTTTGATGAAGTCATCGTTATGTAGTCGATAACTGGGTCAGCTCCTTCTCTGATCATCCTGGGGCACAAAAGAATGCTGAGGACCCAGCTAATGGAAACATATTGACATCTAGTGGTAGAAAGTGGAATTGGAGTAGAACTCCGTTATGTTTCAGGTCTAGAAATCTGTGTAAGAGAGATAGTATGTGTGGGTTGATTTCATTATTTTGGAAAAGAAATTAGTGTATAATCTGCAGTGTAAGTGATTCTGAAAGATAGTCCAAATCTCTGGTAACATTTCCCTTGGTTTGATCAAATGGACAGGTTAACTGTATTCTGGAGGCCTTTGGTCATGCAAAGACTCTGAGGAACAACAACTCAAGCCGCTTTATCAAGCTGTTGACCATCCAGTACTGTGAAAAGAGAAGGACGCTGCTCCGAGGTAACCTACATTTTTGCCAATGTAGCACTCCATGTGAACTGACTGTTTGGTAGTAAGCTTTATTTTCACTTTTATATATAAGTATTGTCTTTATTACACATGAGACACGAGACAAGGATGACAAGCTACTCCTGTCAAAACATTTGACTCAGTTCTTCAAAATGTTATATTTTGGTTTAGTTATACCAAACTGGAAATAAAACGCTTCCCTACATTCTTTGATTATTTAAATAGAATATGTATTGCCAAGATAACTGAGCAAATAGTTATTGTTTCCACAGTCTGGATCAATAGGTTTATGATAATAGTACAGATACCAAAGAAATAAATTATAAGTTTCTGACTATAATTAAGGCACAGTACATAATACATTTAAGGTATGATGATAATAGGCTGAATCCCAATTTCCACACTTACTGACTTTGAGGTGCATTCCCGGTAACTCTGTGAGGGCTTAGGACTGTCCCACTGTCAAATCATTGGGTGCATGAGGGCTCTCTTGCAAACTTTATAAACCTTTATTGCACACTTTCCATAAGACCGCATTTTCACAGACTTTGCCTGAGGGAATGAACCACATTTCATAGCGTTGCGACATTAAACACAGAATTACCAGGTGAAACCAGTGTTAACATGCATAAACAAATAAGTTTACATATGTATGATTCTGTTTTGATTTAAAAAAATATTAAATTTGTTATTATTACCTCTTGTCCACATTTAATTTTCAAATAATCAGTTTCCTTGGCAAGAGCTTGGAATACATTCAAATCAGACAGTCGGTCCCATCAGTGCATCGGCCTTAAAGAAAAGTAAAAACCCACAATTGTTTTGCTGTAGTCTTGGTAACGTAATGTGATATGTTGCAAATTCTGGGCTGTTCCATTTTACCATTTTGGGCCCTTACAGACTCTCACACTTATGCTATTACCAGGTGACATCAACTAACGCTGTGAGGGTTCAGGAATTAGGCTTTAGGGTGGAGACGGATTTAGCTGATATAGTATTCTATGAAATCAGGAGCAGAGTAGTGAAACACCAACAGGGGGCAGTAAAAGCCCATTAGACTATTGGTGTACTTGTGCACCATTTTTACAGCCCTGTTCACCTTATTTCACCCCAGTTAATTTAATCAGTAAGCACTGTGGCCACAAATTGAATGTTCTGTACTGCTGTCATCAGCACTGTTCAAATGTAACTTATTCACCTGTTATTGAAGTATAAAGCATCTGATGTTTCAGCCCATGTGTACACCCACATGCTGGAGAAGTCTCGCCTGGTCCACCTGCCTCCTCACCAACACAACTTCAGCATCTTCTATCTGATGGCTGAAGGCCTGTCACCGGAGGAGAACAGCGCACTTTACCTCAACAACATCCTGGCTCATAGGTACGTGGCTGTCAGCTGCCGTGTGTATATTGACAGTTCATATAATCACTGGTGAAAATAGACTATGGGTGCTGGTTGGTGAGCTCACCCACTTTAGCTGTTTAATGAGTTTAATGAATGAAGTGTTTGGCCACTTTCTGAATATATGTTAGAGACCTTAATTTGCTCACATGAAGTACTTACTGTGAAAAAGCTACAGAGCTCACAATCTACAGTTTAATCCACCACTTATAATATAAGACATTTATATTTGATTTCTTCAGAGCATACATGAGTGTTTGTATCATCTTTTATCAACCATGTCTTGGTATATGTACACCCTTTTGCGTGTCTGTGTGCACATTTATATGAATGTAGATTTTTACTTTAATCTGATTTTTCTTTGTGTTATACATCTCTACTCATGCATGTTCTTACTTGTAGACTGTGAGCTACTCTCACTTTGCTGTTATCCACTGTACACCACCAGTGTTATCACCAGTGTGATAACCATTGACCTAAATCAGTCTGTTTTGGAGCTTGAGAAACACACCAGCACCTCTAGCATCACACCAACTCATTGTGTCTTTTTGTGTCTTTGCTGAATGTGAGTGATCCAGTTCTGCAGATTTCAAACCCTGTTTGCCCTTTCTCTTCTCTCCCGAACACAGCTCTCGCTGTAGTGTTACTGGGACTGTATGTCATTCTGTACAAAACTGCCTCATAAATCTTGTGGTTCTAGATCTTTCTCATCCAAATTTATGAGCTCAAATTCCTGCTGAGCACATGGTTGCATGTTTGGAACGATGCACCTGTCGCTGTACGCTGATCACAGCATTCACCTTGTCCTTTGTTTATTATGTTTTTGTGGTTGTCTGAAATATTGGTCCACATTACCTCCATCTTTTTCTTCTTACTCCAGGTATCTTAGTGGAGGACTTCCAGGAGAGAAGCCTCCAATAGCTACAGCCTCTACCCAGAGCAGGGAACGCCTCGCAGCAGTCAAGCAAGCTCTGCGAGCCCTGGGTTTCAACAAACAGGTATTGATTCAGATGAAGGATGCAGCCCACAAAAATGGCACAAAAGGCTACAGGCTGAACCTTAACCTTGTCCACATTCTAACCTCACAAAGAGCCAAAGTAAGGTTAATTTAATTTACAAGCTTTTGGCCAATTTGGAAAGTAAAGTACATAAAATTGTATTAGCAGAATGTTGTCCCACTAATACCCCGTAAATAATGACATGGTCACAAGTAATTTCTCAGTTTCACAGGTTGATGAGGATTGCCCATGCTCCTTTAAACAACTGACCACTGGATTGTGGGACACTGTAGGCTGCAAAGGACACAAGAGTGTGCCTTCCCAATTCAGGCACAAGAAGCATTTGAAATGATGCAGGCATTATCGGCCTGTTAGGACACATCTGGCCTAGATGTGTGGATTTCCTAGGATCCTCAGCTCATCAAGTGTTTCAATTATCCATCCAAATACCATATAAAATGTGTCACCAAATGCAGAAGACAAGACTTTGATTTATGCATATTATGTGCATGCAGTGTGCTACAATGTGTGGTACAGTCCGTCCTGTGCACCACCAGCCATGTTTCCAGCCCATTATCAGGTTCTATTCTTAGATTCCCAGTCAGCATCTGTCAGCAGTGAGCGACCACCATCTCACCTTTTAATCCAGTAGCAGTCCATACACACAGGCAAGGCCTAAGATACAGAGGAACAGAGCAATAGATAGTGGTATTATCAGAGGACAGTAGTGTCCACTGTGTCCAAGGGACAGAAGAAGAAGTGGGTGAGTAGGAGTAGAAGTGATAGACCACCCATTGGTCTCTGTCTAAGTATAATCAGGGGACGACTCCCAGTCCAGACCCAAAGGTCATTCGTCATTAACGCTCCTTTTCTCTCCCTCACTCCCTTTCTTCTTCTTTATAAGTGGGGGTAGTCTGTGTATAGAGTGTCAGACAGAGACTAATGCTTGTGTTTATCTCCCAGATATCAGCTCCAATATCCTGCCTTGAGGGAGTGCACACACAGACATATATTCACACACACACACAAGCACACACCCTCAAACTCAAACATCCCCCTCTCAGAGATTCAGAGCAGTGGGTAAGGGGGTATTCCATTAAGTGTCCTCTAGTCAAGGGCAAAGAGGAAGGGAGGGTTGGAGGGAGGAAGAGAAGTGTGTAAATGAAGGGAGGAGGGTTGACACAAAAGCATTGTTTTTTTTAAGTGGTATTCATGCATTTTTGCAATACATAGAAGAATGAGACTTCTTTTTTCTATTTTTCTCTTATTGACTAGAAATTACAATTACATTGAAACCAACGTAAGTCAGTCTCTCAACGCTTTCTAGACATCTCTACTCTGCCTGTCACATTCAGCCCCAAGCCCATTTGTTCCTACTGGAGATGTAAATGTTTAAAAGTAGATTGTAAACATAGACTTAATTTTTTTTTAAAGCCAAGTAATTTCCTAAAACAGCTGTACACTGTAGTTCTTAAAACAGGAGTAGCTAGTCTATTTGTTGGGCACTATTTGGAGCTGACATTTGGTGAAGTGGTGAGCATTTTCAGCACCACGTGAGATTGATTTAAAAAAACAAAAACAAACTTGAGAAGCCATGGTAATGGAGGAACATCACTGATTTATCATTCTTTGGCCATAACTATACTTGTTAGTAAGTATATTTTCTAAGTAGGTTTGGTTTTTGGTATTTTCATGGGACTTGATGACATTAAGATAAATATAGAATATCTCTAGTCCTGTCCATTATAAGAGTTTGTATTTAGGATCATGATAAATTTGCTCTTTGTAAGTTGTTATTAAGCAGTGAAAAATGGAAATCCATGTTTTTTTTTTTGATTTTACTAATGTCTACTACCCTCAGTAGTTTGTCTCTCTAAACCTCCACTCTCTATCTCTTTCTATCTTTTCCATTGTGTGTGTCTCTCTCTCTCTCTCTCTCTCTGCTAGGAGGTTGACTCAGTGTTCATGCTGTTATCCGCTGTGCTCCATATTGGGGACCTACGTTTTACGGCATTGACAGATGCCGATACAGCCTTCCCTTCTGACCTGCAGCTGCTGGAGAGAGGTCAGTTACCCCCGTCACATGACCGGGGTCACATTTCCACCCTGTGTGGATGTGGGTGCGCCAAACCCTCTCATTATGTTGACCTCATCGTCATCAATCCTCTTTTGCTCTCTCCCTTGGAGTTGTGCTTGGCAGCTTGCCAGCACTAGCTGAATGCCAGTCACCTGTTTGGTAAGCCTAATTTACTGCCAAAATGTAACCATGGTGAGGAGAAATCGCTTTTACACACACAATTTACCGCTAGGGAGGTCAGTGTTTTCTCTCTCTTTCTCTGTCCCGCTCCCTCATTATGCAACCACTGCATGTGCTCCTGCGACCCCTGACCTTAGTGAGATGGTAAACAAATGACATCAGCGCCTGAATGGGAAAGAGCCTGTCGTTGTCAGGGAGATGTGATGTCAAAACTAGTGATGTAAGCAAAGGGACTCTAGGTTGCTGTCACCTGTGTCTGCTGCTTGTTTATGGGTTCTGCTCACAAATCCACTGATGACTAATTGCTGCCAGCTCCACCGATCGATTAAGCTGGAATTATCTGTAGCAGAGCTGAGCAGGATGGGTTCTGGGATGCTACCAGTGCTACCTTTCTGAATAATCACATCCTTACAGTTAATGTTTAATGCTGTTATTTTTATGTCTTTCATCATGTCAACATGTCATGCTGTTTGTTCTGCCTCTCTGTTTTCCTCTGCACAGTTTCTGGAATGTTGCAGGTGTGCTCCAATGACTTAGCACGGCCCTCACCTCAGACATCAGTACTTCAAGGTACCACTCACCAGCCTTCGACATCACCTGACCCTCCCTGTTTGACACACATAAGCAGATTCATTCTCTCAAAATGCTTATCAGGGGATTAATCTTTACTGCAAAGACAAGTTATAAATAGAGCTTTTAATAAGGTTTAATAAGGTAAAAGTCTGTTAACAATATAATGGCCTTTATTATTATAACATGAACACTCTTCATAAACATCCCTTATTGTGACCACGACATGTACAGAGTGAGACAGTTTATAGTTGAAAAATAAACTTCAGTGCTCTGTCATGGACAAATGATTTAGTGACACTACAACACTACTACAATTTACTTCTGAATTACTGCAAAATATTTTTGGATAGGATCTGTACTGAAAATTGTCAGCAGACATCTATGTAGATAACAGGATACCTGTGATAAACTAAAATATAGAATTAGGGCTAGGCGCGCTTGTTATTATCGTGTTAGCGCATTAATTAATTAATGCCGACAATTTTATCGCACGTTAACACAGTTTTTAAAAAAATAGTATTATTTTGAAAGTCCATTTCTCACTGGCTCTGAATAACATACAGTCAAACCATGGCTCACGGGGGGGGGGGGGTTGCCACCACCCGCGATCCGTTATCTCGGCAGCTTGTTAATGACACAGCCTATCAAACAACTCAAACAACCAACATCTGCACCCTGTGTGTTCAATGCTGCTTTAACATTACCTGGTCTGTGCTTGTGAAATATCCACTGCGACTTGTAACATCATTTCAAGTTTTTAACCAAGTAAAGTCTGTGCAAGCGAGTGAACACATGCACATAAGACGACCGCTGTCAGGCTTGTGTATTATCTAGCGTAAACCACTTTGATGGGTGTCTTCTTGCAGCAGAAAACAACAACTTTTGTATGCATGGATATGAAATCCCAGAGAAATTGGTTCCTTTTAATAAAATATGAATGTTATTCTGATGAAAGTCATAAAACCTAAAAATTAACCTTACAAATACCATCTATCATTATTACTGCATTATCAGCCGAATCATGAAGTGCCAGAAATTGTATTGCCATCTCCCTTTTGTGTCAGGTGACGTGATCACTCGGCGCCACACAGTGGAAATGTCAGAACAGTACAGAGACCAGCTCGCAAAGGCCATCTACGGACGCCTCTTCAGCTATCTGGTCAACAGTACCAACGACTACCTTCAGGGACAGCAGGACAGCATTGGGTTGTGGTGTGTGTGCGCCTGTTTCTGTGTGTGTTTATGCACGTGTTCCTAGGGGTTTTTACTATGGAAGCCTAGGATGTTGATAACTGTTATCACAAACACCACCAGTGTAGTTTATCTGTGATCGCACAAGAGCAGCTCTGGAGTGAGAGGACTGATACTGTAACATGACACACAGTTTAGAGTGGAGGTTTGTAATAGTTTACATTGCATGACATGCACAAATAGGCAAGTACACTGAAATGAATAATACTAAACAACAGGGTAGAGATGGAGGACACGCCCAAGGTTTATGTGGAGGTCACACAAGGACACACACATCTAGGTTGAGGCAATGGGATCCTTGGTGTTGTTGATGTTGTGAAGTCTTATCATGCTGTCAGATAACCCGGCTCCATCTTCTGGAATGTGTTTGTGCTTTGCATTGTTTACACACCAACCACAGAATGTAATTTGTCAACCACACTACTTACTCATGGCACACCCACTTCAGTTGTGTTATTGCATGCATGCGCACACACACACACACACACACACACACACACACACACACACACAGACACACACAAACATGATAATTCCTGTCAGAGTGACGGAGGCAAGCAACAAGTTCTCACATTGATCCCGGAGTTACAGTGTTGTAATTCATATGCCCTCTCTCTGTTAATTTCTTACAGTGATCCTTCCTTAGAAATTGGGATCTTGGACATCTTTGGGTTTGAAGAAGTTCAGAGGAATGGATTTGAGCAGGTGGGACAATCCCCCCCACCCCCACCCCCTCAAAATGCATTAGTGTTGTGTTTCTCTTCCCTT
>NW_024040596.1:17727391-17748374 GCF_014851395.1 Micropterus salmoides
TTCTAACTGCAATGCACTACAGGAAGTGCTGGGGGCACTATCGCTTCCACTGTCTGCCATGACTGCTTGACTGTAAGACCACTCACGAAGAAGAAGCATTCCTGTGATAAGCGGAAAGTAACGGAGAAAGAGGCAAACAACAAGTTTTGTACGCTATTTAATCACTAAGTACACTTTTGAGCAGTTTTGAGGCGAGAAATCAACTGTGTAGATTTTGAATAAGGCAGTTTTACCAAAGTTGATGGCGAATTGAAAATGTGCTCAAACGTTTTCGGGGTTGAGAAGCTACACAAGCGCCTGTAAGGATAGCGGTGCCAGCCGGCCGGCCAGTCAGGCCCACAGAGCGCCTGGTCCCAGTCACTCAGACCACTGCAGCAGCAACAACAGAGCAGCAACATCAGAGGAAAGGCAGTGTTTCCTATATGTTCATTTATTTGTGGCGGCCCGCCACAATATCAGCACTGACCACCACATACTGATTTTTGTTGTTGTTTTTTACTAGGCTTATTTAAGCTCGTCTCTTTCTCTCCCCCCCTCTACCTCATGAACACCACAGCACAAATCTGTCCAACACAACGCTGGCAATGTTGGAGACCCAGCTTTAAAAAGTTATTAGTAATGAGTAATGTTTAAAGTATATCAAGGAACATCTGGCTCGTGATGCAGCCTACAGAACATTCTCCACTTATAAAACTTATAAGCACTTTTGAAAAAATAATAAAATAAATGACGTAGTGAAGTAGTATGAAAGGGACTGTTGCATTATTGTTCTAAATGCACATTACATTGTTAGTATAAAGTTGTGGTTGTAGTACTTGCTTTTAATTTGCTTTTATTTTATATACTTTCAAAGCAAAAATCTTTGTTAAACAGTTACAAGTTTTAAAGTTTGCATAAATCAGTGAATTATAGGAGTGGCCTACGCTGTCTTGTCATCTTCCCCGGTTTCCCCCTGGCATTGATACTGGTGTTCATTCTGAATAGCAAACCTCGTTCACTTAATGGTAATGTTAGCTAGTTAGGCTGTGTGTGGAGATCAGTAATTCACTTGAAAGATTTAATTAGTTAAATGTTTTAATTAGGATTAGGGGTTGAAAAACATAATCGTAACTAGTCGACTAATCGAATAAATAATTAACAGGCTACGAAAATAGTCATTAGTTGCAGCCCTAGTTGTAAGTATAAAATAATGATTTCATCTGCAGCTCAGCAGCTTGGTAATAAATACCATTAAACATAGTATTTATGAGCTGAGATTGAACTCTCACAAACACAAAAAAACTAGAAATATACTTGAAAAACTAAATCCTTCTATTAACCACAGAGCAAGGGTGGATCTTTTTCAGTTCAATGATTGATTAACACAAAGAAAGCATATATAAAGAGAATCGGATGGTGGTCTTTGTTGATAAAAGACAAAATCTATTGTCTTTTTTTTGCCTGAGGTGAAGGTGTAGCACAGGATAATCAACATGAGAGCTTTGTGTCTCTATGTTGTTGAAGTTCTTGGTCATGTGAGTGTAATCACACTGGTAAGCCCCTATATCTTTACATCTTATCTATAATAATTAAGGCTTTTCTAAAATATATGTGTCTCAGTTATCAAAAGTTTCTTTCACTCAACATGGTTTCCACTTGGTCATCAGATTTTTATCAATTATATTTATCAGAGGCTGTGTGTGAGTGCGTGCAACCGTGCAGGACATTAAATTCAATCCTGTACACAAAGCCAGAGAAAGCTCATATGTCATCAGTGAAATACATGCCTGATGTGGTTGTGCTGTCATTGTGCGTATGTTAATGTGGGTGTATGTGAGCATGTGTATGTGTCAATCACAGGTTTTAAACGAGCTGGCTAGCACATGTTGCCATCAGAATAAAAACATTTTATAATATTAATGATATTCCACTCACAAAATTCACATTTATGTGTGCTGCAATCACTGCATTTGTGCTTTTAGGAGCCTGTCTCTTTGTGTGTTTACCTGAGTATGATGGCTGTCCATGTGTCTGTGTAGAGAGGTGGAGCTGGAGGAATTTGACTTGCTGTGACTCTCGTCCTCCAGCGTCCCTAAACACACAATATTAAAAGCACGTTACAAAGCACAAACATCTGAATGGAGTTCCTCCCACACACAGACAGGTACTGACTGAAGGGCACCTCGCCCTTCAAACACAAGCAGTTGGCAGAGGGGTTGAAAAAGCTTTTCTCACGCAGAAGGAAATGTTAACGAACACCACCGAGATCTCTATGAGCATTTAAGAAATATTGTAATCACTCTGGCTGCAGCTGAAAAAACATTATCCCCTTTTGTACCTGTGGTCTCCATTTTCTCCTCACTTTATTCAGTGCCTGTACAGTGCTTTTATTTCAGGCATCACCAATATTAATATAGGTGATTATGTGACACTTTTTGTGACGTGAGTAAAAGGGTAAAAAGAGAGTAGAGTGAAGAAAGTAATCTGGGAAGCCAGACTAAGCTGTTGAGTCAGTGGTGTTAACACTCTTTGTAGGGCTTTCTGTAGGACTTTCTAGAAAATTAATAGTCTATTCTTTATTTAGAATCACATGGCCTTTTAGTATCTTTCAGGTATAAAGAGGTCTGATATCCATCATTTAGTTCTACACTCTACTCATCTAGATGTACACTCAGGCACTCACATTTCTTTGTAAATACATTCAAAAGTATTAATAATTAAATTAATAATTAAACACCTGTTTTTGCTCTAGTGTGTATTATCTGTTTCACCCTCAGCATTGATCCACCTGTGAGCCATGTGAAAGTATAATACTCGGGCTGTTACCATTAGAAATCTGGTTGCCATTCTCTACGGGGGCGGGGCTTGGTGAATGAGAAGAGTGGTTGTTGGCGTTCTTGTCCTGTAGCTGCAGAGATGGTGAGGTGGGGGCAGAGCCACAATCTTCCCTCCCTGGCAGATTGATATTAGAATTGAATCCTGGGAAAAATATAGTCAAAAGTGTCAGCATGTTATACACAGTAGACATTAATTACAGTAAATATTTAGATTCCATCATGCGTAATATAATCAAAGGATTTGTAGGGTACAACAGACTCTAAAACAGCGCAGGGAGTTGCTGTAATATTGCAAAGTTTTCTAATTCTGCTAATATTTTACTTAGTCCCACTTCCAGCCCTCCTTGCACATGACCTTCCTCTGCTGCTGCTCCTCAGGGCTCACATGCTCTCACACACTTAATGAGTAAGTGACTGCATGCACATATGTGTATGGGAGTGTGAATGGGAATTCATCAGCTGCTGTCCCACACTTAGAATGAGTGCCTCCTGGCCCCCCCGTGGTCACAAGATGCCTAAATATAAACTTTGCAAAGTCTACTATAGGTCCCATGAGGTAGGTGTGTGATTCTGAGGGACAAAGGGCTAGGTAGAGGGAGGGAGGTCATGTGAGGGTTGCATGCTTGTGAAGAGATGACTCACAGTGAGTACTTGGATTTGTACAAAGACTATCATGAAGGAGAATTGGACTTTTGTAGCCACTTTTTGTATGTGGCTGTTAAAGCATAAGGTGTTTTTTGACAGTGATTTCCTGAAGCCTGCCAAGACCATTTGCCCTCTTCCCCTGGCATTGCTGTGGTTTTCTCATTCCCTGAGGATGAGGAAGGGGAGGAGGAGGAGGTGGAGTGAGAGGCAGCTGCTCTTCACAGAGATGTCAGGGATGGCAACTGTCACCCCTGACCACTCCCACAGTGTCAGGTGTTAGACTCTGTCATTTAACAGCCGAGAGGGAACGGAAGTAGGCCATCCTGTTAAGCCCTTTGGCATCCCTTTGCGCTCTGATCTAAGAGGGCTGCCTTGCTTTGCCCACTCAAATAACAGCAAGGTTGTGAACCCCAGTGCCAGGTTCCCCTGTCACACAGTTTCCATGACGCCAGTGCTTTTCCTGCACAGGTCCAGGTGGTTATGCAGACTCAAGTGGCAGACGTCCCGCGAGGCATATGCGTCAGACGGTGCTCTTGCTGTCATACCGTCTCTTATAAGGAGTTCAGCTTCCTGCCCCTTGAACTTGTTGCAGTTATAAGTATGACACAATCAATTTTTCTTGATTGTAATTTTTCTAACTGTTCGGGATGTCCTGTTTGCTGCTGCTGTGCAGTCACAATGTCTACAGTAGAACAAGAGTGAGCTGATAAATATTTGATACCCATCCTCATCATTCTACTGCTCATGTATTATTAACCCAGCCACAACTAACATAGGGAAGCAGAGACTCGGATAAAAATACAGTGGGACAACGTAACTTCTACTTTCTCTCATATGCCTGTGCTTTCACACGCTGCAGTATCAATGGGAAATTCACTTTCACAAAAGCACCACATAGTAATCTCTTTGTGGGTTTGAAAACTCTGACCTAAGGACCCTCTTGTTTCATTGACTATGTGTGACAAATACATTTGGCCTTGTATTGCAAAGGTCAACCTTTGCATCAGTGTCACAGGGCCTGTGTGTGCTCTGCAGGTAGTGCACTGAGCCATCACTACTAGATCATACTTACAGTGCAGTGGGATGTTAAGTGGGCTATAGCAGCTAGCTCATTAGGTCCCAGAGCCAAAGGACACTGCACTAGAAACTGTAACAAATGGGCTGTCTCACGTTGGCCATAGAGGGTGGCTGGTTACACCTGAATCAATGTAAGGAGTTTCTAAATGTAGAGAAGGGGGATTTATGAGTAAGGCTGTTGGGTTCTGGTACATCCCACCTCCCTACCACTCAATGTGTGTATGTGTGTAAACCCATACGCACCCCACACCCGCACACAAAAACAGGGGGTTATTACTTACCTACTACCCTACACTACTCCTGCTGTACAGAAGGTAATCATCCAGTACGCAATAAATCACATGGCACAGAGCAGGAGACTTTGATCATGAACTCATCACAGTTGATAGAACACATAATGGACACATGCACTCCTGCACAAATGTGGCCGCATGCTCCCTCACGCACACGCACACACGCACACACACACAAACACACACATATACCCACACACCAGCAGGTTCACATATTGGTGGTTTGGCCTAGTCTGGCCCAAGTTATACCAATTTCAAATGCACCATTCACCCATGAATGTAGATGGATTTAATATCAATGATTGGAGGAAAAAGTTAAGACAGAAGGAGAAATGGTTATTTTATCCGCTGTTCAGTGTTCTGTGCAGTGATGTTCCTCAGCTAGTGTTTTAGATGCGTGTAGCTCTGTGTTAGTGTAGGAATGTGTGCATTACTGACAGACCTCCATCTCTCATCTTGCGGCCAGATGTGGACTTCCTGAGCAGACTGCGTCCAGAGCTGAACAGAGTGTTGAGCTCATCCAGTGGGCTGGTTAGGGGTCTACCATTTGCTGGGTTGAACAGCAGGGGAGAGGAGGAGCATGAGTGCGCTCTCCGAGGCTCAGCACGAGACATCTTCACTGGGGAGTAGGGAGGTGGCTTCCCAAGTGGTTCCCCACTTGCCCTTTGAGAGGATGAGGTTTTGGGGGAGTCTGAGCTCCCTGTGACAGATGCTGCTCGCGTCAGAGCCAGGAGGCCGGCCTCAGGCGGGAAGGGGAAGTGTGAAGGAGGTCTGTAGGGGGGAGGTGGGGCACTGGGGGGAGGAGGCGGAGGTGGAGGGGTAAGTGGAGGTGTAGACTTCTTCTCTGGCATGAGGACAGTGAGGCTAGGGGAGGAGTCAGCCCTCTGGCGGGCATACTGCGGGGACAGCGGGCTGTCTGGGCCAGTAGCATAGTTGAGGTTTGTCTCAAACACAGGCAGCTTTTTTACCTCTAGTGGGGTGAGGGGTGACTCGTCTGAAGCAGGAGAGCAGGTGACGGGTGACGGGGGAAACACAAGGAGAGGTGGACGGTGGGGAAGCAAGTTGGGGAAGGGAGCAGGTATGTCACAGCTGCCATCTTTGCCGTGCTGAGTTTTGGGAGTTCCGCTGCTCTGTGAGAGAGTGATGTCCATGGCAGCGGTCACCCCAGCTGACATCCGTGTGCTCTCCCCGCTCTGAGGAGGAGATGCCCCTAATCCCACCAGGCCCAAACCTAGACCCTCTCGTTTGGCTGCCTTGCTAACCACAGCTGCAGGAGTTCCACCGTCTTCGGGAGGGAAGTACTTCATCTCCTCATAGACGGCCTCGTAGTCAGCCTGCTCTGGGCTATCAGGGGGCTCCTGGAGGCTGCGAGCCCGTGGCTGGGAGCCCAACATCTCTATGTACACGTCCTCTTCGTCTTTGCTCTGGTACAGGCTCAGTCCTACCCCTTGTGGGGCATCTACAGAGGCAGCTCTCTGCATCAAACCACCAAACCCTCCAAATCCACCAGCACGGGACAGCAAGGCCAACTTTACATCAGCAGGACGCAGCTGGTGGATGTGGGGAGCTACAGCGTTGATCTCCTCATATGAGCCTGTCAGCTTAGTGTTGGGACTGCGCTTAGGTTTTGGAGGCGGAACCTTCCTCATGGTTGTGTAGTCATCACTGTGAGGACGGGGCTTGGACAAGGCTGAGGGAATTATAAAAGAAGCAATTAAAAATAGAGAAAGTCAAGGTACAGTAACAACAGTGACGCAGAAAAAACACCATCTGTTGTATCATCTAAAGAACAGTAGATGTCATATACCTGCAGGGTCTGTGGGGGACAGCTGGAATTTAGGAGGGCTTCCATCTGGCGACCCATACCCCTCTGGAGTAGGGCTCTCTTTCGCTGCCATCATCAACCCAGCGCTAACAGCTTCATAAGATGCACTCAGACGAGTGTTGGGGTCCCTCTTTGGTTTGGGAGGAGGTTGCTTCCGAGGAGAGGAAAGACCTCCCCCGCCTGCCCCATCCTCGTTGGTATGTGCTACCTGTTGCACGACTGGTTTGATGGCAGAAGAATGGACCATGTTCTCTATGGCGATGGGGATGGGTACTGAGCTAGACCGAAAGTGGCGAATCACTCTGTTGCCCCCGCTGAGAGGACCCTCATAGATTTTCCCACTTTTCTCTACAACCCTACAAATCAGAAGAATAACAGAATTCATATTTAAATGAAAGAAATGAAAAGAAAAAAAATGTTTGACAGTTTGTATTGTTCACAAACATCATCGCTTGTGCTTGATTCATGCTTTTCACAAAAAAGTAAAAAGTATAAAAGCTTTAGTTAAAGGCAAAACATTTTCCCAACCAATAATCTTCTGATGCAGATTGAGTTAATTATATAATTTAGATCATCAGTATACTCAAAGTCAATGTATGCCTGCTTCAACTGTCATGCCACAAATAGGAGCCAAGGAGGCCAATTGGAGGATAAAGACCAAAGAGATTATGCTTTAAATCTAATCTCCTTGCAGTAATTTGATAACATGCAGTTTGATATTTCCTTTGCTAATCTGCGTGAGCCATCTGTTGGTTCCATGACTGCAGGCGGGGGGTGGCCGAGCATGTGTGAAGTTGATGGGGGAAGGCATTTTAAAAACCTGGAGAGAAATTAGGTGAGTTTGGGTGAATGTTTGCATGGGAGTGTGTTTGTGTGTATGTGTGCAAAAGTGTGTATGTGCCTATTAATCCCCTCTACAATACTCCGACTATGACTCCTCTACCAGACCGCCTACTGATACCCCTTCTCCTGTTCAAAGCCTCCCTGTCAAGGACACATAAAGGATACAGAAATCATGTGTGTATGTACACTCATGTGTCTTTCTTCTCATTTTTCAGGATGTATGGCTAAACCCTAATGTTAAAACTCAATTTAATAATTAAAGTATATCAAAAAGTGTGTATCAGTACAGTGCGGTTCCTTTTTGTATTTCAACTGTGGCCATTACTCAGTAAAATGATATACTACAGTTAGTAATTGTCCACTCTATTTACTTTATACACTTTTTTAAGGCACTTTAAAGCTTTACATTTACAAGATTATGTTTTGAAGCAAAACACCTTGACATCACTTTGTCAAAAAGCCTCAAGACACAAGCATATTCATAATCAATCACTGTCAAACTGAAATGAAATCTGCATTATGTAACAATGGCAACAATCATGACAAATGATATTGCTTCCTCTGTAGAGAGAAAAGGCTTTTGAAATAAGAAATGCATTTATTATGCAGCATACCGTAGTAAGCATCATATATATCACAGGTACACATTTATAGGTTTATTAGTGTTGAAATGCATCGGTCACATTTCAGGCATTAATATAAACAAGGCTAGCGTTTTTCAAAGATTCCAAAAGTGGCTTTTCAAAATGAAGGTCGTTAATTTAGCACACCCTCTAAAGAGCTTCTTATAACCTTTTTTACCCTTCTAACTCAGTCCTCCAGGGTTTTTCCATTTTTTCCAGGCATGATATGTCATACTAGAATGAGGTGAGGTGGAGATAAGGATAGCGTTCCATAGCAACATGCACACAACACAATACTAATAGGTTTTGATAATGAGGACTGATTATCTCACTATCCATCAAGAAACTTACAGTTAAAAGCCTACAGTGCAAAGAGATACAATAACATCATTAATCAAAAAACACATGTTGTGCAGACATAGGCATGCAGAAACATGCATACACACACACAGAAAGGGAAATGATTCCTTCATACAAATCTTGTGAATGACGGTAACTGTAGATTGTTTACTTTCCAGGCTAAACAATCCTACAGTCACTATGATGCCATCACATTTAGTATAATGAATTATATTGTAGTAAAAATAAAAGCCCTATTTTGGTGAGTATAAAGTCTTGATTCTTGCATTAGTGCGAAGAAATCTGTAGCATGGTGCAGTCTATCATCCAAAAAACACTTGAACTTTTTGATCAAATGAATGTTTGACGAGAGTGGGTAAATAATATTAGAAATAAATTTTATATACTAACATGTGTCAAAGCATGTATGAGAATAGATTTATTATAAAATATGCGGATGACTCAGTAATTTTGAGTTTACTTAAAGAGAATGAGACCTCACATGGTCCAATTATTGAGCATTTTGTCAAGTGGTGTGATGAATCTTACTTACAGTTAAATATATTGAAGACCAAAGATATGCTTATTGATTTTAGGAAAAGCACTCATCCAAGGGATCCTACCTTAATTAAAGGCCAAAAAATAGAGTATGTACAATCATACAAATATCTTGGGACCATAATTGATGAGAAACTAAAATTTGAAGAGAATTGTGAGGCTCTGAAAAAAAGGGGCACCAGCGTTTGTACTGCCTAAGGAGATTATCTGTATTCAATCTTGATAAAACAATAATGAAGTTGTTCTATCATGCTTTTATAGAATCTGTTTTGTCTTTTTCCATCTTAGTATGGTACGGTCATATATCCTTAAAGGCAAAAAATCATCTAGATCAGATAATAAAATGGTCTGGCCGTTTGATAGGCGAGTCAAAACCAGGAGTGGCATCACTATATGCCAAACAATTACAAAGGATGGCCCTTTCAATTTTAAATGATGACTCTCACCCTCTGCGAAATGAGTTTCAGTTATTACCGTCTGCGAGGAGGTATAAAGTCCCTAGGTGTAGAACGAAAAGACATAAAAGCAGCTTCGTAATAAATGCGATTGATATGCTTAACAAATTGTAGAGGTGTTTTCTCAGATATATACTAGGGGTCTCATGAATTTTTCATAATGATTTTTTATTTATTTATTTATTTTATCTGTCCTTATGTGTAGTGTGATGTTCTGTGTTGTGTGTTGTTTTTTGTACTGGATGCCATAGAATGTCATTGCACTGTAAAACAAATTTACCTACGGGTATAAATAAAGTAAAACAACAACAACAACAACAACATACCAAAACATTGTTTAAATATTCATGCATTTTTGTCTTCAAATCTGAATGAAGGTGACAGAGTTGTGAAGGTGTTTGCTAATTTACCTCCTGGTGGGCTGATCCTCCTCTTTGCCCACTGGCTCAGGCCTTTCACCAAGTGGCGGGCTGTTGCTGAGGGTGTTGACAAGGCTGCTACCATGGCAGCGCAGGCGGTCACTCTCTCTTGCGATGTCAGATGCATTTTGGATGACCAACTGGTCATAGGTTCGCAGACCCATGTCCTCCGCCCCCTGCAGGAAACGCTGCACACAGCACTCCTCTTTCTGCTGTAATGACAGCCTGCGCTGAACACGCTGTCTGGCCAGCCAGCCACGCACCACTGAGACAAGAGGAAGAGGAGGATGAAGAGAAGGATGGAGGAGGAGGGGAAGACAGAGACGCCAGAGGTGTCAGTGAAAGAAAGACATACAAACCCTAAAAGAACATCATGGGTTGCTGGTTTGTTATTTAGGACATTACCTTTCTGACAGGTGATGATCTTTTTATGAAGCTGGTAGCAGCGGTCGTTGAGCTGGTCTGCCTGCCAGTATCTCAGAAACACTTTACTACTGCCCATCTATACACAGAACGACACAAGTTATCTGATCAAGAATATATGCAAAAGCATTGCTGACACTTCACTGCCATCATCATCAGTCTTCAGGAATAGGCTGTCCCACTAGAGGCTGTCCTCTTCTTCTGAAATCTCAGAAGAGAGTGACTTGCTATTTGAGAGATGGGAGAGAAGTAGTAGAGTAGCAATGATGTATGATAATATGGGTGGGTGTGGAGTGTGGGCAGGATTTGGGGTTTGCATGTTGATCACTTCCTGGGCTAAAGGGACATTTGGAGGAGGGTGGCTGGCGACAGAGGTCACTATAACAGGTGCACAGAGCTGTGGGGGTAACATACTACCACAGACGGACACTCATTCCAACACACGCTACTTGTAGGAGTAGTGTGTGTGTGTGTGTGTGTGTATGTATAGCAGGGCTGTATGAGGTGTCTGTGGGGCATTGTAGAGGAGCGTGTGTGTGCATGTGTGAGGCAGGAGCTGATGCGACCTGTAAGGTCACACACTCAGACACAACAGCAGTCTGGCAGACAGCACAGAGAGGGGGGAGGAGTCTGTGCTGTTGTGTGTGTGTGTTTGTGTGTGCATGTGTGAGGAGAATGATGATGAGGTGAGGACAGCTGGAACAAGTTGCCAAAGATTCCATGGGATCGGGAATAAGTAATTTGGCGAATCTTTTGTTACTGATGGAGACAGAAAAAGAGGCAAGACACACACACACACACACACACACACACACACACACACACACACACACACACACACACACACACACACACACACACACACACACACACACACACACACACACACCTGCCATCCCTGGAGTTTGAACTGTTGCAGAACTGAGCGGCATCTCTCCTCTGGTGACAGTTTCTTTTTGTCTCCCAAAGTTGGGACCACGAGGTCTTTATATCTGAGACACACAAATAAAACAGAAAACACAAAGTGTTGAACTTAAACATTTAGACAAGAAATATTGACACCCCCTTTTCAAAAACAATGGGTTCAAAGGTTAGTGGGGTCATACGGCAGCCCAGCCAAACAGCATCTGTTCCTATTGGTGTTGCCCTAGGCAACTGCTATGAATGGTCAGCTGGATAGAGACAATGTTTTGCTTGTGCCAGGGATCGTAGGGGTGAAAGGGAAAATGAGCAAGAGAAAGTTTGACACAGAATTCAATGATAGAAAATGTATGCCTCTTGATATGTAAATAACTGTGGATAATTCTATATGCGGTGTGAATTCTGAATGTTTAGACATGAATGCATGAGTACTGTAAGTGTGACAGAGGCTGGCTTATGAAGGGAAACTTGCCAATTTGAATGCTTAGACCAGATCAAAAAATGTGAGTGGAATAAAAACTTAACATTCTCCCTTTCATAAGCAGTTACTTCCAAAGGGCCCTTGTGAGCCCCTTTGCACCTGCTCCAGGAAGACTCGGCAGCCACCCAACTTAAGTAAGTGTAACCATAATTGTGCAGAAGAAAAGGGAGCATAGTTAAAATGGTGTATTTGCGCTGGTCCACACTGTCACACTGCATGTGATGATCCTGATGTGGTGTGTTATGAATATTTAATTTACACTGTTCAGCTTTGGCTAGAGCATTAACACCTGTGACAGACAACCCCCGATACCTACAGAGCTACTGAACAGGATACTCATTTAAATTAAGATGAATGGGTAGTCACAAGGTACACAGTAAATGCTATGGAGATTTTTGACTTGTCATAATAGGAAAAGCACACTTATTACATTTATTCATTTTAGCTGACGCTTTTATCCAAAGCAACTTACAATTGAGCTCACACGCCTCTGGAGCAACTAAGGGTTAAGTGTCTTACTCAGAGAGTCTCACAGTGGTTTTGAACCCAGGTCTCTCACACCAAAGGCATGTTTCTTATCCACTGCTCCACCATAAATAACATTAACTTACCCAGTAGTCCTGCTGTATAACATAATGCATCTCCTTCTGCTTGGATGACATAAGCATTATCAATAACATTTTTCCTATTTAGTTGTTATTTTGTACCCACAAGGACATGCAACCGATTATAAACACATTTAGATATGAATTGCAAAGTTGGTGGCATGGTTGACAATTCCATATTTTTTGGACAATAGACTGAGAATTTACACTTATATTTCTGTCCAGGAGCTGCAGGTAAATATGATTTCTTTATCTGGAAACTGATGGATGTCAGTGATACCCTGAAACTGTATATACCTCAAATAAAGCTTAATTTGTTAAACTTTGATGAGGTTAATGTTATCAGTAGCTGATATCGCTGGTACAGGGGAAACCCACGCAGATCAATATTTTAAAGTAGCCCCACATTTTCAGTCCTTTGGCTTTGCAACACCGCATTATAACTAGAGCCCCTTTTGTAACATCTTTTAGGCATCCATTTACACAGACAAGTCAGCAACTATGACATTCTCTGAATGAAATAGGAATAGAAATACACAAACCCCTCAAACATTGTATCAGCTGGTCAGTGCATTATGTCAGTCAGTGATCTGTCTTTTCTGTTATTAATGAGAGGCAGAACCAGCTGATGATGTGACACATCTGAGGAGGAAAATATAACAAGCAGATGGCTGGAAGCATAACCCACTTGTGTTGTCAATAGTGAGTGAGTGAGGGCATGTGCATTTGGGATGTATTTGATTTGCAAGAGTGGGGTCCGTCTGAACTCTACCTAACCCTCTCTCTGTATGGTAATACCAGTCCTACAGACAGCACACGTCCCACTGGGCCCATAAAACACAAAGGAACTCTGTAAACCCATGACCTTCCCTATGAGGATATGAAAACCATCGATGGTCCCTGCTTTTACAAGACCCAAGGGGGCTTCATGTGGAGTAAAAGAAGGGAAATAACCCTTTTGATAACAGTTTAAGTGGAGGGCTACAAGGCGCTAATGTTGTTCTCTGTGAGCAAAAGGGCCTCTCACTGTTACTGAGCATCACAAAGGTGTTAAATGCAATGCAGCTGGAATTTAAACCACTCACTTCCTTTCTGAGGCCCCATCCACACTAATGCGTTTTTGTTTTAAAACAGACCTTTCGCTAAGTTTGCACCTCCCGTCCAAACTAAAACGAAGACCTAAAACGGAGAAGTTTGGAAATGCTGTTTTTCGATTTGAAACGACAGAGGGCGTTTTAGTGAAGATGGTCAAAAACAGAGGACTCTAGAAACAATGATGCAGATGATCATGTTTGGCTCTCTGATTGGTGCTACTGACAGTTTTTGACATGTTTTTTTAATTAAAATATTTTGTACTGTGCAAATAACACTCATAGCCTACACTTGTACTGTACGTGTTCCCGTTTACTTTGCGATGACTTCCAGTCTGATTTTCACCGCCGCAGCCGCTTTTAACTCCCGTGTTACATTCAGTCCCAAGTTCGCCAACAGTCCCAGCTCGTTATTGGTCCAAATAAAAATCTGGTGTGATTGTTTGTCTGTAGTACTGCATTCTTTCTGTAACTACGGAATAGACCATCTCCTTCATGTTTACACCGATACGCGCATGCCCAGTGTACGTGAACAGCCACTAAATGTGCATTTTCAGTCGTTTCAAATCGGCAAAATGGCATGATCCTCGTTTCACTGCGAAGCTTCGACTGTGAGATTGACAGTCGAATCAGGCTCTGCCCCATCGAAGCATCGAATCTTCGACTATTGGGGGTCAGCCCTAAGTGGTAGTATTTGACCTTACACATAGGCAGAAAATAAACCCAGCCACAAAACTCATAGTGTATCATAAAAGACAAATAAAAGCAACAGTAAAATAGATTTCCTCATAAATCACTATGGTTACCAGGACACTAATTGCCAGCCACTATGACTTAGTGAAGTGGCCTGCATGGTTCCAGTGTGCAAGTGTGTGTTTGTGTGTACTGTAAACACTGGTGTGTTTGTGTTCATGAGAATATAGCAACCTCAAGATTAATGGCTGATTTATTGGCCTGTCATTTTGATTAGTCAAGGGCCAGGGCTGGTTTTGAAAGACTGACAAATGGAAAGAGGAAAAAGGACCAAGAAACAGGACAAAATTGAGATAGTGTGTGTGCAGATGAGCGAAAAAGGGAAAGATAAAGACTGAAATGAAGAAAGAAATAAAAACTTTGCAAGTGAAGAGGCCGGAAGATGAAATAAAAAAGCAAATGGTGGTTCAGAAGAGAGGAGATGTGAGAAAAGCATGAGATACTGAGTGAGAAAGAACTCTGTAAAGACAGCAGTGTAGTCCACCCCCACTCTGCAGCCCCCTCCTTGGCCAAGGCTGTGTTCATTCATTGGCCCCGTCTGTGTTGAACGCAGTGGAGGAAAGAGAGAGAGTTCCATATGAATGGAACTTGAGTTGACTGGTGTCTTTGTGAGTGGCAGCCATTTAAATTAAGTATAGCCTTAATGTATACATGGACAGACGTCAGACCCTGTTTACACCTAGCATTAACAAGCGTCCTGGCTGATCCGATCACAAGGGGACAGCTCTAAGTACAGGTGTGAATGCACACCTAGCAGTCCCATTAACGCTAGCTAACTCTGCATGGACTAGGAGCTCGGAGTACTGGGGCAGTGTTTGTGTTTACACCACTAGCACAGGAGCTTTGTACCGCTAGGAGGAGGTTTACTTTATTTAAGCTTTAAAACTAATATAACTCTGTAAATCACTGACAGTTGAGACCGCAACAGAAGAACATCAGAGGGAAAACTAGAAAATATTTTCTTTATAAAACATGATCCAGATCATACTGGATCAGGATATTTTTCCATAAATTTCAACAAGATCTGTGAATAAAGTTATAAAGCTGTGTTTTTGTACAGCAATTTTTAAGGCCCTTCTCCCAGAACCACATCATTCCGGCAGCGTCTATCGTCTAATCTTATTCTTGTCGGTTTGTGGTCTGACAAACGAAAGATTGAAAAAACACCACATTTGTCCTTTACAAATGTAAATGATGTAGGCTATGTATTTATTTGTATATAGTGCAGGGACGTGAGATCCAATCACAAGTGTCCACTAGGGTTGCAGCGGTATGAGATTTCTCGGATAACTGCCTCAGAAATGACAATGGTGTCACAATATTAGACAATTATTATTATCAGTTACAATGACCCTAAAAGGAATGAAACAATGTTTTTTTGTTGGTTGAACAAATGTTTTAACAATTTCACAAGATATTATGTCCTGACAAACATGAAACCTGATATATATATATATATATATATATATATATATATATATATGACAGTAATACTGACACTAATACTGTTGAATTCAATACGGTAGATAAGCTAATTAAGTACAAATTTTCATACGACAGTATACCGTCAAACTGGTAGGCACATTCTAATGCAAGGTGTGAACTGAAGTACTAGGAGCTGTCCACTTGTGATCAGATCAGCCAAGACGCATGCTAATGCAATATATAAATAGCGTCAAAGGAACACTCAAAAGGTCCATTTTTTACAAACACAAAAGCTATATAAGCTTAGGGAATATTGTTCTTTTCTTTTGTTCATCTAGAGTGAACTGGACAGCCTATAATAGAGGCCTTATATCACATAAAACAGAACTTACTCTCTTATTCTATCACAACTGCTGTCTGGGTCAGTTGTACTGGTGGGTTATAATGATATTACAGCCAGACCATGACTCTAGCAGAGATGAACCATGTTCATGCAACAAACCACCATCAGGGCGCAACAATACCAACAGTCCAGCCAAACAAGACTTTTTGGAGGGACGCCTGAAAGCAGTTTGACACACCATAGAAGATGCCTCCTGTACTACAGTAGTTAGTGGCTGATTGAAAACAGCTGCTACATTTCCAGGGCACTGGAAGCTCAGCCATCAAAATGTATCAATGAGAAGACGAAAGTCTCATTTGTGATCTCACCGGGCCATCCCCAGACTGGGCTACCACATTATGAGATGCAGCAGATTTGGAGTATGTCAATCTTCCAGTTACAGAGATAGCAAAGCATCTGTATTCTTTACAACAATGCAGCAATACAATTGCTGAGTACACAATTAAGTTCTGGATATCAGACACAGAGTGGATGGAGTGATGCTTCTCTTTCCAATGTTTACCATCAGGAGTTAAAGACCAAATGAGCTGGCGTCTCTGGGAGAGCTAGAATATTTGCCTATAAAAATTGACTCTCTGACAGACAAAGAGTTAAATTCACTACTCTACCTTCAAACACTAGTCTGCTCTCTACTGCTATTAATCTCTTAGCATGGCCCAGCTGTCCAAGCAGGAGCACAGTATGCTGGCTTTGAGGGGATACTGTTTTTTAAGTATTCAGAAAAGGATCAGACCAGAGAGTGCGTTTCCTTATTTACCTCAGCTGTATTCCATTCGATGCTGTCCACAAAGACCTCCCAGTGGAATCAGATGCACCAGTATTTTGCTTTGATTCAGAGCGGCAGGTTACCAGTTTGACAATTCTCATGACATGAAATGTGGGGAATTTTTTAGTTGACTCCAAAAATAGATCTTTGTCCATGCTCTAGATGGCAGCCTGCTGATTGACTGAGTTTCTTTAGTCTGGATTAACTGTGTCTCACTCTGCACAATCCTCACATTGACTGGACCGCTGGTATATTTGAGGAATGGAAGTCTATCTGTCAACTAACCCACCATTCTACACCTGCCACTGTGTTCGTTGCTCAATCACACCCTGTCAACCTGTCTAATGTTACATTTCACTGCCACAACCTGCAGGTGTTCGGCAAGGCAAGCAACCGCCCCACCCTCACACAGCCTGTCTGACAATAGATCTCTTCCCTGGTGCTTGTCCATCTGGGTCATCTCTACTCCCTCCCCACTACAGCGACTGTAAGCTGAAATGAAGGAATACATCAAAGAGACTCTCATCATGTGGTATACGCATCCATCCACTTCACCAGCTGGAGCAGGTTTTTTATGGTTCTCTCTGCCCATATACTAACTACCTTCCTCCATATAATATCACAGAACTGTTCCCCTATGTTCGGCTACCGATTCTGAACACCTCTGGGGTGCTACCATTTGGGAAGGAGGAGTGGAAGACATTTCAAATGCTGATGTTTCTCAAATGCTCCAGCAGTATTCCAGGCCTTGGTGAATGATAATCTGCAAAATAATTCAAAAGTTTATCTTTCTGTGGTGTCCGACTTGCCAAATGGTTAAGGCACATACCACAACATCCACAGTTTGATTCTACTCGACTTGCATGTCATACCCCTCTCACTTCTGTGTCCTGCCTGCCTGTCATGTGCAGTGTTTCCCCTATATGCAGTCATGAGTGGCGGTGCACCGCTGCTGAATAACGACCGCCGCTACTAAAATTTCCCACGATTATTAAACTATGCGCTACAGATGTTTTCACTCGCACGCAGCTGGCAACACACAATGCTCTGCTCGCTTCCTCTCCTCGTTCTATGCAGAACATACGTGACAGATGGTGTCATAAGAGCAGCGTAACTCTGAATCAGGAGGTGTGTAGCGAGTGTTTGATTGTCCGAGCGGCAGAAAGTGACAGTGAACGCGAGTGGAGGAAAATATTCTGGCAGTAAATGTACAGTGTCTGTTCTGCTTCTCAAGACCAAGAAAAGTCTGTTGTTTCCCACCTCCTGGAAAAGTGAAGCCGGTTAGCACTAAGTTAGCTAACCCCTCCCCTTCAGACTGCGCAGCTGAGCAGGAAAGCTTCTACAGCAGCTACACAGCTGCTATGTAACTTAACATTAGCTCAATTTATAGAAAGTAACTGGAAGCTGCATTTTATTACTGGCTACTTGTCCAATGATGAGAACATCAGGTACAAACTTAGACTAAACTGACATAGCCTGTAGCTCTGTCCTGTACAGACTGTGCCATCAATGTAAAATCACTGTGGAGCAACAGAACCAACTAAATTACTTTCTCTAGATCTAAAGGTTGTAGTTTCTCCAGGGGTGCTGTTTGTCCTGCCCATGCTGCTGAAAAAAATCCTAGGAGGAAACACTGCATGTGCAAAAATGCAAAGTATTATCTTGAGGAACCCCCCCCATAAAAAAACATTCAAGTTAATTTAAAAGATTTGCAGTAGCATGTCTGCCCTGTGCTGAACAACCTAAATTAAATAAAATGTTCCCCAGGCCTGATAAGTGTGAGTTTCACGCCATCTAGGGCAGGCTCCTCTTCTGGTTCAGCTCCAGTCCCGCAATGGTTAAGTTTCCCTTTTCTAGCAACTAGCTGGTCCTTGTGATGCTCAGTTATCTGCTGGTCACACCCATTGTTAACACAAAGATTATCATATACACACGGCTGCCTACACTATATGACACCCACTAACAAGCTCACACACACACACACACACACACACACACACACACACACACACACACACACACACACACACACACACACACACACACAGCTCAACAAAAAGCTTTCACAAAACCCTCACTAGGAATCGTTCAATTATAGCCTGAACAATGACAGTGTTGGCTCTACATGTATATCCATCAAAAACACAAAGGAGCTGTCAGCAGCTTATGGATGGACAACACTACAGTCTATATTGGATTCATCATTTGACATGGGCCTAGTTCTCCAGATTCAATTCCATGTTCAGGTTTTCCCTCATGAAAACCTATTATGTCAGTTTCACTTATCTATTTCACTTGGTATACACTCACCTAAAGGATTATTAGGAACACCATACTAATACTGTGTTTGACCCCCTTTCACCTTCAGAACTGCCTTAATTCTACGTGGCATTGATTCAACAAGGTGCTGAAAGCATTCTTTAGAAATGTTGGCCCATATTGATAGGATAGCATCTTGCAGTTGATGGAGATTTGTGGGATGCACATCCAGGCACGAAGCTCCCGTTACACCACATCCCAAAGATGCTCTATTGGGTTGAGATCTGGTGACTGTGGGGGCCATTTTAGTACAGTAACTCATAGTCATGTTCAAGAAACCAATTTGAAATGATTCGAGCTTTGTGACATGGTGCATTATCCTGCTGGAAGTAGCCATCAGAGGATGGGTACATGGTGGCCATAAAGGGATGGACATGGTCAGAAACAATGCTCAGGTAGGCCGTGGCATTTAAACGATGCCCAATTGGCACTAAGGGGCCTAAAGTGTGCCAAGAAAACATCCCCCACACCATTACACCACCACCACCAGCCTGCACAGTGGTAACAAGGCATGATGGATCCATGTTCTCATTCTGTTTACGCCAAATTCTGACTCTACCATCTGAATGTCTCAACAGAAATCGAGACTTATCAGACCAGGCAACATTTTTCCAGTCTTCAACTGTCCAATTTTGGTGAGCTCTTGTAAATTGTAGCCTCTTTTTCCTATTTGTAGTGGAGATGAGTGGTACCCGGTGGTCTTCTGCTGTTGTAGCCCATCCGCCTCAAGGTTGTGCGTGTTGTGGCTTCACAAATGCTTTGCTGCATACCTCGGTTGTAACGAGTGGTTATTTCAGTCAAAGTTGCTCTTCTATCAGCTTGAATCAGTCGGCCCATTCTCCTCTGACCTCTAGCATCAACAAGGCATTTTCGCCCACAGGACTGCCGCATACTGGATGTTTTTCCCTTTTCACACCATTCTTTGTAAACCCTAGAAATGGTTGTGCGTGAAAATCCCAGTAACTGAGCAGATTGTGAAATACTCAGACCGGCCCGTCTGGCACCAACAACCATGCCACGCTCAAAATTGCTTAAATCACCTTTCTTTCCCATTCTGACATTCAGTTTGGAGTTCAGGAGATTGTCTTGACCAGGACCACACCCCAAATGCATTGAAGCAACTGCCATGTGATTGGTTGATTAGATAATTGCATTAATGAGAAATTGAACAGGTGTTCCTAATAATCCTTTAGGTGAGTGTATGTTTAACCAGAAAATATTAAGCGTCACACTGTTTCTACAATAGACGCAGCACACTTCAATCATTTATACACTATGTTTGGGCAGCTGCTTTCTCTTTGTCTTTATGCATCCCTTTGGTTAAGCTAAGTGTACTTACCAGTGTAGAAACCATTTAGTTCACCAAATAAGAGTGCAGGCGAGGGATCCCTCCATTGCTGCTCTTCCTGAGGTTTCTTCTATTTTTCCGCAGTTAAAGGCTGCTTAAAGATTTTTTGTTTTTCTTCATACAAATCGAGGGGCTAAGGTGTTGTATGCTGTATCGATTGTAAAGCCCACTGAGGCAAATTGTGATTTGTGATATTGGGCTATATAAATAAAACTGACTTGATTTGAGCCATAGACTTTTTTTTCTCCTTAGCATCACAATGCTTTATTGCCTATGATTTAATTTTGACAATTAAGATAAGCCTTCTTGCTTAATCCTCAGTATAAGTAATAATAAACATCTTGATTCATCCTCTTTTCTCTATGTTTGTCTGTGTGTGTGGGGGAGGGTGTGACGTGATGTGATGATGTTACAGCAGAGCAGTGGAAACTTTTGGGGGGGGGGTCATGTGACCAGCTTTGTCCTCTTATTATTGGCAGGAATGTTCATGTTAATCCCTTTATCCTCAAAAAGAGAGAGCGAGAGAGACCAGGAGACAGTTTGATGATAGGAAAG
>NW_024040596.1:17748874-17784789 GCF_014851395.1 Micropterus salmoides
AGCCAGTTACATAAATAATGTTTTACATGTAAATATAAAGTACGTAGTGCCCATCTTTTTTAAAAGTGGTTTACTTAAAAATGACCAAAAACTACCTATACTTTTCAAGTTATGGAATTAATAATTTCATTGCATTTCTGCACTTCTCCTTCTTCACCTTCTTGTTTCTATATTAGGTAGCTGACCTTATGTATATAAGGGGGAAGTCAAGAAAAGGTCAATAAAGCAGAGATGTGGTAAAGGACAGGAATAGGGAAAGGACAAGGCAGAGAATGCTCCATATGTTCCCAGCAGGTGGTCAGAGGCGGGCTTTGATGTGTTGTCTGCTGCCTTCTGCCAGGATAGAAGGACCAGTGCACAGCTAAACCCCTGAGGAGAGTGGCAAGGAACTGGGGAAGAATACAGAAGGAATTGGTGTAGGCTGGATTATTGACAAGCACGTTACAAAATTAAAGTTAGTTAGTGGGGGAGTTGCTCACTGTTCTCAGACAACTTTTACTCAGTTAAAAACACCAAACTTGTAGTGTCAATTTGCCCTGTGTCCCCAAGCAGTGGGAATTTATTCAAGTGATTAACCTTGAGCCAGGGCCTAAGGACAGAGCAGCATGTTACAGAATGTTAGCAATGCCTGCGCTCTCCCAGGGGAAAGCCTTAGCTTTCAAACAGCCTCCGGGAATCTTTGTGAGAACAGAGGGTTAGCACTTTAGTAGAAAGGATCAGATATAAGGGTCAGGGGTTATTTTATCTAAATGGCCTCAGGATATGTGTGTACGCTGCGTTGGAGGGAACATTTGTTGCTTTTATTGGAGAAAGGTGATTATTAAGGTTATCATTGGAAATCCCTTACTGACCTTTACCATATTCTTATGATAATAGGCATTGTCAACACCATCAGTACTGATATTAAGGAAAGATTTGGACAGCACTTTTATTTTATTAAGTGTTAGCTTTAGGCATGTAAGTGATACTCAGCTTCATCCTGTTGTATATCAAAACGGAATATCAAATATTATAAAAATAAACTCAAATAATAAAATAATAAATCTATTCATAGATTATAGAAAACCCACTGTAAATGATAAGGGGCATAATAAGAATAACAATAACAAGAAAAAAAACATCTAAATAAGCAGGATCTGCTTTCCTATAAAAGACTTAAGAGAGACTTAAATATTTTTATTTTATTTACATGTTGCATTCACTTGTTCTGAGTTACAGAGTAAAAAAAAATCAAGTGTGTTTCTTCTTCTCCTTTGTAGACTTACATTGGACACATCCTTCTGCTGGTCAATCCAAACAAAGAGCTGCCCATCTACTCCACTTTGGTAGGCATGCATTGAAATTACTTCTATTTCACGTAGGCTTACAATAAATGCTGTTCAGGTCGCTGTACTATGATGGCTTTAAATTTGCTAGGCTTGGCATTTTACATTCAAAATCAGACTATAAATGAGGCATGTTTGGTGTATAATAAGCATGAACAGATTAAATGGAACTTGTGGTTGATAAATAATTCATTCTTCTTGTCAGTGATACACAGCACATGGCTGACTAAGCATCAGCTAAAGAAGAGAGGATCCAGTTTAGCTAACACACCCAACCATTCGCTCTTAAAATCACATTTTTGACTTTATTATTACCTCTCCACTATACTTTTTTTATACTAGTCTTTATTGATGAAAAGCAACATTTGACATATGCAATAATAGCAGAGCCTGTCAGTGAATGGCTGATTATTCAATCATCATGATAATTTGTTTAATGTTGTGATATCAGTCAACAACAGTTTGCGTCGCTGCGTTTTAGTAGTGAATAACTGATTTTGAAATAGCTGAATTAATGCCAGCTTAGTGCTTGCCCATGTGGACCCAGGAGGGGTTGGATGGAGGAGGAGACATCTTCTCCTGCCATGACGGACTGAAGCCAAGCCCCCTCTGGCTGTCCCATCCCTGGCTGTGTCTGGATTCACTCCAGGCATCCATACCCAAGTGAGAGGGTGTGTGGAGGAACAGGGAGGAGCCAGTGTGAGGAGGACATATGTCACAACATGTGTGATCTGCTGGCTGTCTGTCACCCCCTCTGGTCTGGTGGTCCATATAGCCCATCTTCCTGCCCTTTTATCTGCTGGACTGGTCACACATAGGGTGTTACAGTACAGTCATTTCACAGTTCAGCGTGATAGACAATTGAGGGTTTAAAGTCTGATACATTTACTCTTTGTTTTACAATGGTGGAACTGTGACTGTTAGGTGTCAAGTTTCATTGTTCCTACTTTAAATAAGTACTTTTCTGTTATAGGCTGTAGTGCATCTTTATTAAGTAAAACTATGCAGAATTAACTTTTCTCCGCTGTTTTGATTGCTTTAACGAATATTGTAGAGCAAACAATCTGGATCCATGGTGACGATTTTGAATAAGGAAATAAATATTGTTAATTTTGACTGGTGTGAGAGATGGGAATTCAAAAACCAAACAATACATGGTGAAGAGCCTGATTATTTGTAACCCATTTGTATTATGGGTGAACTTAAAGGTTTAGCAGGTAAATTAACCAGTTTTTATTTTCTATTTGACTGTTAAAAATAGTTTAAAAATTGTATTTACTTTTTTTATATTTCCCTATGTTGCTTTTGTGTTTTTTGCAAAGCACTTTGAATTGCCTTGTTGCTGAAATGTCCTATACAAAAACATACCTTGCCTTGCTTTGTTAGAGTAACATTCTTCAAACACCTCTGTTGGTCAGAAGTCCCAAAGAAAACATCTTCACACAAACTGATTACATTATGCCACAATATATTGTTTCACCCTTAAAAGGATGCAGATAGAGTCAGCTTCAGTGTATGTTAAAACTGATGATAGTTTTCAGTTAATACATAATTGGTATATTGGTCAGTTTGGGTCAAATTTCTTTTTTTAGACTGAATGGTAAACTAAACCTTGTCAGTGAGAGGGAAACACAAACTCACACAGGTACGGAAAGTTATACCCAGCATGGTTTGACTATTTTGTTGAAATGTTATCCTCTGTGTTGCTCAACCCATGTGTGCATCCATGTTACATAAAGTTGTAATCCGATGTCTTGATGGACTCTATCTTTCTCTTTCAGGTGAGCCAGTTGTACCTGAGCTCCACAGGTCGTCTGTGCTCCTCTCTGCCTCCTCACATCTTCTCCTCAGCAGAAAGAGCTTACCACATGATGCTGCAGGAGAGACGCCCGCAGTGTTTTATCTTGAGGTACACCCTCCTCCTCTGACACACAAACACACACACACTCTCACAAACAAGGAACTCTGCGCCTCGGAATTATGAGACAGAAATGACAACAGAGCAAAATAATTGCGTGAATAATAGTAAAGTTCAGCTGGCGACCTGGTTTATCCACACCCCTCTGCCACACACCTGTTAAACACTCCCCAAGAGATTAATAGCTCTCAGCCTGAGCTTAGCTGTAGACCTGTTCAGTGTTCACACAGAGATGGATTTTGCTGGGAGCGTTTTACCATCTTGCTCTTTGTCCTCGCCTGGACGGAGGCAGCTCCCAAATTGCAATTAAATCCTGTTCCAGCTCTCCAGTGACATTCCTACTGAGTTGTAACCAATCTGGCTGAGAGTTAATGTGCCCTGGCCACAGACTATCCATCTCACTCAAACACACACAAAACAAACCTAAACACTCACACGCAAGGACATTGTACTGTGCATTCTCACATACACACACTCTCTTGTTTCCTTCATTCATTCCGTACTGCACTTTATCCCTTCGTTTCTTGTTTCTCTTTTGCACAAGCTTCCTGGTTCACTCTGTATTTCCTCACACGTGCGCAAAACCACACACACTCACTTACACATTTACAAGCAATCAGCAGCTATGATCCCCCGAGGCTAGTGCTCTAACAAAATGCCCTTGAAATCTAATAAAAACTGGTAAATGAAAAGACGGTGGAAAGGCCTTTGGACTTCACACTCAGCAGGGCTCTTTTCTAGGAAATATAGCAACACACATACACACAGACAAACCGCGCACCACAGCAACATTGCAGTCATTAGTAAAGGCTTCTGACCTTCTGATGCCATCTGCTTGGTGTTACTATGCTGGTCTCAACTCTCTGCATGTCGGTGAGTGTCAGAGCATGTACTGTAGATGTACCTTATGTCAGAGTTAATATCAACACAATGCTAAACTAAATACAGGCCTTCACTGCCAGACAAGTTGTGACAGTATCAGCGTGTGAAAAGTGGTTGTCAATGGAGCAACACAAGTTGTGTTAGAAAGAAAGAATAGATTGTGAATTTGATGGGAGGGGGTCCCTGAAGGGGTGGTGTCAGGTGGGTGGAGACATGTAACAGAGGTGACAGATGTGGGAAAACACCCTGATGACTAATGCATAATACTTATTCTCGTGAGAGACATTCAGAGAAGTGTAACACACACACAGATGCATGATTTTTGTACTGTTTGCCATTTACTCTTGATGTATTGCAGACTTTATTTATTATTATTTATTACTTTTGCTTGCCCATTTTTGGCACTGTTCCCTATCTGTTCATTTCTTTGCTGTTTCTAAAAGCAAGTTTATATTTAAAATAGGGGTGTAATGAGACACATAGCTCGCAAGATTAGACTAGAACACGATATTCATGGATTCATGAGATAGAGACCAGATTTTTTTTTAAATCTTCAATGCTGAATTATATGAACATTTTGAGCATTAAACAGTTACTTTCCTGCATTCTGGTGAAATTGTCTGCACCAATTTAACACAAAATTCAGGTTGCAGGTGACAATTCAAAATATGAAAATGTAACAGAAATAATGCAGTCAGGCTCTCATTCTCAGGCACTTTATATTTTGTTCACATCAATTTTTGCTAGATCAACTTGTGTCATGTAATATCATCCCTGCTGAGTCAACACACATGCAGGCGTGATTCAGTCTTCCCCTTTTTGAGTCTTTTGTACGGGGAAGTATGATCTTTAAATGTCCAGGCACCTTTTCATCTCAATGATAAATTAATTCATTTTGATTCAGTTATAAACTCCTGGACTATAATAGCTACTGTGTGTCAGCAGGTTTTCTACTCATGTTCAAAACTTTCTGCTCATTCAAAATCTATCCCACATCTGTGTAGAATAATGATTTCATTTAATAAAAATTATTTATTTATTTTTTAACTACCTGCCCTATACTCTGATGTGCATTACGTTATTTCCAAAACTGACCTACAACACTTCTGATCAGGTATAATTCTCACCACAAATCCACACACATGTTAACTTCAGCACCTCCGATAAAGTTCTCCTCACATTCCCAAACGGAGCAAGTTTGCGCTTTAGTTTTTAGATACAGTTTTTGCAAAACTATACCTGTTAGTTACCGCTCTGTCACGACTGTCTGCTCGCAGTGCGAGAGCGGGTTCACTTAATTATTATCATGGCATACGCTGGTGTCGCATCAGCTGGGCGGAGTTGGTTCACTCCATAAGTCGACATTATTAGTTATACATTTATTTTTCACAGCATGAGAAAATTTAATTGTGGCATGACAGCATGGGAAAAATGTAAATTGCTATTAACCTGACAAGAAATCTCATCACGTTTTACCTTTGTGAGATCTCGTCACACCACTTATTTAAAACATGGTTGCCAAAGCAATGATAGCAAAAACATGTATCAACATTGTGTCTTTGTATGTCTTTGCATGTCTTTGCATAATATGTTTTACGTGAGTGAAATATAGTATTATCTGCTTACGAAAGGGTATTGTAACCTCTATTAATATCATAATACTGCAGAAACTCGTAAGGGCCGGTGTGAACAGGAGGAATCATCACAGCAAGCAGAGCCTCTTCCATTGTTCATATGTGCTATTGTTTTAAAGCAAACACATGGAAAATTAGAGACAACAACAAGACATAAAAGAAAAAAAGCATCACTTAAGGCTTGAATGACGAATGATGATGATGATGATGAATAAATCTGCTTTTTTCTGTCTCTCCAGTGGCGAAAGTGGTTCTGGGAAAACAGAGGCCTCTAAGCACATAGTGAGACACTTGACAGCCCGCTCCAGCCCAAAGGCTTTGCGCTGGAGCCCAGAATGAAACACGTAAGTCTGGGCAGTCTTCGGATTTGTGGGTGCCCTGGAGGCTTATATGGCTAAGGAACATGTGATGTAACCACCATGAGTCTTGAATCCTTTGTTGCTCTCATGCCCTTGTTTCTTTACTTTGAGTTTACATAAAAGGCAAACCGCTAGACAAATAATCTTAGTATACAGCTTAGGCCTGGGCGAAAATCGATTGAATGAATTAATTCGAATTTTTGTTGCGGGCGATTTAAAAAATAAGTAAATCGAGTTTTTGTGTAATAGCACATTTTTGGCTCCCCGGGGTTTCCGTAGTGTTCGTTTCCCATAGCGACAACATCATACACTAAACAGCAACAGCAAGCGACAAAATGGCTACCGGTGAGAGCGGGAAGTTTGTTCCCAAGAAAGGAATAAAGTCATCTGTTGTTTGGAACTGGTATGGGTTTGCTGCGACAGATGTGGAACAACAGACACCACGCTGCAACATTTGCCTAAAGCCTATCGCAGTGAAAGGCAGCAGCACCACAAACCTATTCCAACACCTGAAACAGAGACATCCAGCCGAATATGAAAAATGCCAGTCTCTCCGCGATGAACAAAGCCGCACTGACCAACAAACCTTATTGCTTTCCTTAAGTAGGGGGGAAATCGGAAAAAATCGTAAATTGAATTAAAGTAAATAAAATCGGAGATTTTATTTTTAGGCCATATCGCCCAGCCCTAATACAGCTGCGCAGTTCATTTCAAATTCAATGCTCTACTCATCCAGAACTTAATGAATATTTGTGTGTTCTTCAAAGCAATGCACTGACTGAATCTTTCTCTCTGTGCTTCTGTCTTTCTATGCTTATTATTCTTCCACCATGTCATCTCTGTGATAAAAAAAAGCTGTGTAAAAGCTGTGTAAATGTATCCTAATGTTCTTCTGTTGCTGTGGTGGGGGAGAGAATAGATGTATGGATTAGTACACCAGAGTATGGGGCCTTTACTGGTAGTCTTTTCTTTTCTGCTTGATAGCTGTTCATTTGTCGAAGACACCATTTGGGCATTAAGACCTTGTGTTTGATTGTATCATCGAGATTTCCATTAAAGTGACTCTATCTCTTGTGATGCTGCTTCTTTCTAGAACAGGGCCATTTGCAGCAGAGACAACTGTTTGGCTGTTATTCTTAGCGGCAGTCCTTTTTCCGTTTCCAAAAAATGACAGGAGATTACAACAAATAACCATATCCCCTGCCTGGATACAATCATAGAATAGATAATAACCAGACATTTTGTATAGAAACATATAATGATATATTTTTTCAAGTGTTGAAGCAAGGTCTGTCATTTAGGTCAGCCCCTTACTTCACTGCTTCTCTTCGTATTCCCAGTTGTGTGGTTGTGGTTCAGATTATGATGCGTTCATGGTGCTTAACACCATGTTCTGCGCTCAGTCTACCGGTTGGGTAACAAAGCGTGCTGCGTTTTGATGAAGTCATCGTTATGTAGTCGATAACTGGGTCAGCTCCTTCTCTGATCATCCTGGGGCACAAAAGAATGCTGAGGACCCAGCTAATGGAAACATATTGACATCTAGTGGTAGAAAGTGGAATTGGAGTAGAACTCCGTTATGTTTCAGGTCTAGAAATCTGTGTAAGAGAGATAGTATGTGTGGGTTGATTTCATTATTTTGGAAAAGAAATTAGTGTATAATCTGCAGTGTAAGTGATTCTGAAAGATAGTCCAAATCTCTGGTAACATTTCCCTTGGTTTGATCAAATGGACAGGTTAACTGTATTCTGGAGGCCTTTGGTCATGCAAAGACTCTGAGGAACAACAACTCAAGCCGCTTTATCAAGCTGTTGACCATCCAGTACTGTGAAAAGAGAAGGACGCTGCTCCGAGGTAACCTACATTTTTGCCAATGTAGCACTCCATGTGAACTGACTGTTTGGTAGTAAGCTTTATTTTCACTTTTATATAAGTATTGTCTTTATTACACATGAGACACGAGACAAGGATGACAAGCTACTCCTGTCAAAACATTTGACTCAGTTCTTCAAAATGTTATATTTTGGTTTAGTTATACCAAACTGGAAATAAAACGCTTCCCTACATTCTTTGATTATTTAAATAGAATATGTATTGCCAAGATAACTGAGCAAATAGTTATTGTTTCCACAGTCTGGATCAATAGGTTTATGATAATAGTACAGATACCAAAGAAATAAATTATAAGTTTCTGACTATAATTAAGGCACAGTACATAATACATTTAAGGTATGATGATAATAGGCTGAATCCCAATTTCCACACTTACTGACTTTGAGGTGCATTCCCGGTAACTCTGTGAGGGCTTAGGACTGTCCCACTGTCAAATCATTGGGTGCATGAGGGCTCTCTTGCAAACTTTATAAACCTTTATTGCACACTTTCCATAAGACCGCATTTTCACAGACTTTGCCTGAGGGAATGAACCACATTTCATAGCGTTGCGACATTAAACACAGAATTACCAGGTGAAACCAGTGTTAACATGCATAAACAAATAAGTTTACATATGTATGATTCTGTTTTGATTTAAAAAAATATTAAATTTGTTATTATTACCTCTTGTCCACATTTAATTTTCAAATAATCAGTTTCCTTGGCAAGAGCTTGGAATACATTCAAATCAGACAGTCGGTCCCATCAGTGCATCGGCCTTAAAGAAAAGTAAAAACCCACAATTGTTTTGCTGTAGTCTTGGTAACGTAATGTGATATGTTGCAAATTCTGGGCTGTTCCATTTTACCATTTTGGGCCCTTACAGACTCTCACACTTATGCTATTACCAGGTGACATCAACTAACGCTGTGAGGGTTCAGGAATTAGGCTTTAGGGTGGAGACGGATTTAGCTGATATAGTATTCTATGAAATCAGGAGCAGAGTAGTGAAACACCAACAGGGGGCAGTAAAAGCCCATTAGACTATTGGTGTACTTGTGCACCATTTTTACAGCCCTGTTCACCTTATTTCACCCCAGTTAATTTAATCAGTAAGCACTGTGGCCACAAATTGAATGTTCTGTACTGCTGTCATCAGCACTGTTCAAATGTAACTTATTCACCTGTTATTGAAGTATAAAGCATCTGATGTTTCAGCCCATGTGTACACCCACATGCTGGAGAAGTCTCGCCTGGTCCACCTGCCTCCTCACCAACACAACTTCAGCATCTTCTATCTGATGGCTGAAGGCCTGTCACCGGAGGAGAACAGCGCACTTTACCTCAACAACATCCTGGCTCATAGGTACGTGGCTGTCAGCTGCCGTGTGTATATTGACAGTTCATATAATCACTGGTGAAAATAGACTATGGGTGCTGGTTGGTGAGCTCACCCACTTTAGCTGTTTAATGAGTTTAATGAATGAAGTGTTTGGCCACTTTCTGAATATATGTTAGAGACCTTAATTTGCTCACATGAAGTACTTACTGTGAAAAAGCTACAGAGCTCACAATCTACAGTTTAATCCACCACTTATAATATAAGACATTTATATTTGATTTCTTCAGAGCATACATGAGTGTTTGTATCATCTTTTATCAACCATGTCTTGGTATATGTACACCCTTTTGCGTGTCTGTGTGCACATTTATATGAATGTAGATTTTTTACTTTAATCTGATTTTTCTTTGTGTTATACATCTCTACTCATGCATGTTCTTACTTGTAGACTGTGAGCTACTCTCACTTTGCTGTTATCCACTGTACACCACCAGTGTTATCACCAGTGTGATAACCATTGACCTAAATCAGTCTGTTTTGGAGCTTGAGAAACACACAGCACCTCTAGCATCACACCAACTCATTGTGTCTTTTTGTGTCTTTGCTGAATGTGAGTGATCCAGTTCTGCAGATTTCAAACCCTGTTTGCCCTTTCTCTTCTCTCCCGAACACAGCTCTCGCTGTAGTGTTACTGGGACTGTATGTCATTCTGTACAAAACTGCCTCATAAATCTTGTGGTTCTAGATCTTTCTCATCCAAATTTATGAGCTCAAATTCCTGCTGAGCACATGGTTGCATGTTTGGAACGATGCACCTGTCGCTGTACGCTGATCACAGCATTCACCTTGTCCTTTGTTTATTATGTTTTTGTGGTTGTCTGAAATATTGGTCCACATTACCTCCATCTTTTTCTTCTTACTCCAGGTATCTTAGTGGAGGACTTCCAGGAGAGAAGCCTCCAATAGCTACAGCCTCTACCCAGAGCAGGGAACGCCTCGCAGCAGTCAAGCAAGCTCTGCGAGCCCTGGGTTTCAACAAACAGGTATTGATTCAGATGAAGGATGCAGCCCACAAAAATGGCACAAAAGGCTACAGGCTGAACCTTAACCTTGTCCACATTCTAACCTCACAAAGAGCCAAAGTAAGGTTAATTTAATTTACAAGCTTTTGGCCAATTTGGAAAGTAAAGTACATAAAATTGTATTAGCAGAATGTTGTCCCACTAATACCCCGTAAATAATGACATGGTCACAAGTAATTTCTCAGTTTCACAGGTTGATGAGGATTGCCCATGCTCCTTTAAACAACTGACCACTGGATTGTGGGACACTGTAGGCTGCAAAGGACACAAGAGTGTGCCTTCCCAATTCAGGCACAAGAAGCATTTGAAATGATGCAGGCATTATCGGCCTGTTAGGACACATCTGGCCTAGATGTGTGGATTTCCTAGGATCCTCAGCTCATCAAGTGTTTCAATTATCCATCCAAATACCATATAAAATGTGTCACCAAATGCAGAAGACAAGACTTTGATTTATGCATATTATGTGCATGCAGTGTGCTACAATGTGTGGTACAGTCCGTCCTGTGCACCACCAGCCATGTTTCCAGCCCATTATCAGGTTCTATTCTTAGATTCCCAGTCAGCATCTGTCAGCAGTGAGCGACCACCATCTCACCTTTTAATCCAGTAGCAGTCCATACACACAGGCAAGGCCTAAGATACAGAGGAACAGAGCAATAGATAGTGGTATTATCAGAGGACAGTAGTGTCCACTGTGTCCAAGGGACAGAAGAAGAAGTGGGTGAGTAGGAGTAGAAGTGATAGACCACCCATTGGTCTCTGTCTAAGTATAATCAGGGGACGACTCCCAGTCCAGACCCAAAGGTCATTCGTCATTAACGCTCCTTTTCTCTCCCTCACTCCCTTTCTTCTTCTTTATAAGTGGGGGTAGTCTGTGTATAGAGTGTCAGACAGAGACTAATGCTTGTGTTTATCTCCCAGATATCAGCTCCAATATCCTGCCTTGAGGGAGTGCACACACAGACATATATTCACACACACACACACAAGCACACACCCTCAAACTCAAACATCCCCCTCTCAGAGATTCAGAGCAGTGGGTAAGGGGGTATTCCATTAAGTGTCCTCTAGTCAAGGGCAAAGAGGAAGGGAGGGTTGGAGGGAGGAAGAGAAGTGTGTAAATGAAGGGAGGAGGGTTGACACAAAAGCATTGTTTTTTTTAAGTGGTATTCATGCATTTTTGCAATACATAGAAGAATGAGACTTCTTTTTTCTATTTTTCTCTTATTGACTAGAAATTACAATTACATTGAAACCAACGTAAGTCAGTCTCTCAACGCTTTCTAGACATCTCTACTCTGCCTGTCACATTCAGCCCCAAGCCCATTTGTTCCTACTGGAGATGTAAATGTTTAAAAGTAGATTGTAAACATAGACTTAATTTTTTTTTAAAGCCAAGTAATTTCCTAAAACAGCTGTACACTGTAGTTCTTAAAACAGGAGTAGCTAGTCTATTTGTTGGGCACTATTTGGAGCTGACATTTGGTGAAGTGGTGAGCATTTTCAGCACCACGTGAGATTGATTTAAAAAAACAAAAACAAACTTGAGAAGCCATGGTAATGGAGGAACATCACTGATTTATCATTCTTTGGCCATAACTATACTTGTTAGTAAGTATATTTTCTAAGTAGGTTTGGTTTTTGGTATTTTCATGGGACTTGATGACATTAAGATAAATATAGAATATCTCTAGTCCTGTCCATTATAAGAGTTTGTATTTAGGATCATGATAAATTTGCTCTTTGTAAGTTGTTATTAAGCAGTGAAAAATGGAAATCCATGTTTTTTTTTTGATTTTACTAATGTCTACTACCCTCAGTAGTTTGTCTCTCTAAACCTCCACTCTCTATCTCTTTCTATCTTTTCCATTGTGTGTGTCTCTCTCTCTCTCTCTCTCTGCTAGGAGGTTGACTCAGTGTTCATGCTGTTATCCGCTGTGCTCCATATTGGGGACCTACGTTTTACGGCATTGACAGATGCCGATACAGCCTTCCCTTCTGACCTGCAGCTGCTGGAGAGAGGTCAGTTACCCCCGTCACATGACCGGGGTCACATTTCCACCCTGTGTGGATGTGGGTGCGCCAAACCCTCTCATTATGTTGACCTCATCGTCATCAATCCTCTTTTGCTCTCTCCCTTGGAGTTGTGCTTGGCAGCTTGCCAGCACTAGCTGAATGCCAGTCACCTGTTTGGTAAGCCTAATTTACTGCCAAAATGTAACCATGGTGAGGAGAAATCGCTTTTACACACACAATTTACCGCTAGGGAGGTCAGTGTTTTCTCTCTCTTTCTCTGTCCCGCTCCCTCATTATGCAACCACTGCATGTGCTCCTGCGACCCCTGACCTTAGTGAGATGGTAAACAAATGACATCAGCGCCTGAATGGGAAAGAGCCTGTCGTTGTCAGGGAGATGTGATGTCAAAACTAGTGATGTAAGCAAAGGGACTCTAGGTTGCTGTCACCTGTGTCTGCTGCTTGTTTATGGGTTCTGCTCACAAATCCACTGATGACTAATTGCTGCCAGCTCCACCGATCGATTAAGCTGGAATTATCTGTAGCAGAGCTGAGCAGGATGGGTTCTGGGATGCTACCAGTGCTACCTTTCTGAATAATCACATCCTTACAGTTAATGTTTAATGCTGTTATTTTTATGTCTTTCATCATGTCAACATGTCATGCTGTTTGTTCTGCCTCTCTGTTTTCCTCTGCACAGTTTCTGGAATGTTGCAGGTGTGCTCCAATGACTTAAGCACGGCCCTCACCTCAGACATTCAGTACTTCAAAGGTATCCACTCACCAGCCTTCGACATCACCTGACCCTCCCTGTTTGACACACATAAGCAGATTCATTCTCTCAAAATGCTTATCAGGGGATTAATCTTTACTGCAAAGACAAGTTATAAATAGAGCTTTTAATAAGGTTTAATAAGGTAAAAGTCTGTTAACAATATAATAGCCTTTATTATTATAACATGAAACATCTCTTCATAAACATCCCTTATTGTGACCACGACATGTACAGAGTGAGACAGTTTATAGTTGAAAAATAAACTTCAGTGCTCTGTCATGGACAAATGATTTAGTGACACTACAACACTACACTACAACATTTACTTCTGAATTACTGCAAAAATATTTTTGGATAGGATCTGTACTGAAAATTGTCAGCAGACATCTATGTAGATAACAGGATACCTGTGATAAACTAAAATATAGAATTAGGGCTAGGCGCGCTTGTTATTATCGTGTTAGCGCATTAATTAATTAATGCCGACAATTATTTTATCGCACGTTAACACAGTTTTTAAAAAAATAGTATTATTTTGAAAGTCCATTTCTCACTGGCTCTGAATACACATACAGTCAAACCATGGCTCACGGGGGGGGGGGGTTGCCACCACCCGCGATCCGTTATCTCGGCAGCTTGTTAATGACACAGCCTATCAAACAACTCAAACAACCAACATCTGCACCCTGTGTGTTCAATGCTGCTTTAACATTACCTGGTCTGTGCTTGTGAAATATCCACTGCGACTTGTAACATCATTTGAAGTTTTTAACCAAGTAAAGTCTGTGCAAGCGAGTGAACACATGCACATAAGACGACCGCTGTCAGGCTTGTGTATTATCTAGCGTAAACCACTTTGATGGGTGTCTTCTTGCAGCAGAAAACAACAACTTTTGTATGCATGTGGATATGAAATCCCAGAGAAATTGGTTCCTTTTAATAAAATAAGAATGTTATTCTGATGAAAGTCTATAAAAACCTAAAATAATTAACCTTACAAATACCATCTATCATTATTACTGCATTATCAGCCGAATCATGAAGTGCCAGAAATTGTATTGCCATCTCCCTTTTGTGTCAGGTGACGTGATCACTCGGCGCCACACAGTGGAAATGTCAGAACAGTACAGAGACCAGCTCGCAAAGGCCCTCTACGGACGCCTCTTCAGCTATCTGGTCAACAGTACCAACGACTACCTTCAGGGACAGCAGGACAGCATTGGGTGTGTGTGCGCCTGTTTCTGTGTGTGTTTATGCACGTGTTCCTAGGGGTTTTTACTATGGAAGCCTAGGATGTTGATAACTGTTATCACAAACACCACCAGTGTAGTTTATCTGTGATCGCACAAGAGCAGCCTCTGGAGTGAGAGGACTGATACTGTAACATGACACACAGTTTAGAGTGGAGGTTTGTAATAGTTTACATTGCATGACATGCACAAATAGGCAAGTACACTGAAATGAATAATACTAAACAACAGGGTAGAGATGGAGGACACGCCCAAGGTTTATGTGGAGGTCACACAAGGACACACACATCTAGGTTGAGGCAATGGGATCCTTGGTGTTGTTGATGTTGTGAAGTCTTATCATGCTGTCAGATAACCCGGGCTCCATCTTCTGGAATGTGTTTGTGCTTTGCATTGTTTACACACCAACCACAGAATGTAATTTGTCAACCACACTACTTACTCATGGCACACCCACTTCAGTTGTGTTATTGCATGCATGCACACACACACACACACACACACACACACACACACACAGACACACACAAACATGATAATTCCTGTCAGAGTGACGGAGGCAAGCAAACAAGTTCTCACATTGATCCCGGAGTTACAGTGTTGTAATTCATATGCCCTCTCTCTGTTAATTTCTTACAGTGATCCTTCCTTAGAAATTGGGATCTTGGACATCTTTGGGTTTGAAGAAGTTCAGAGGAATGGATTTGAGCAGGTGGGACAATCCCCCCCACCCCCACCCCCTCAAAATGCATTAGTGTTGTGTTTCTCTTCCCTTAAAACTGACAAATTGAAATTGAAATCAAGCTTAATGCATATATGAGATTCTGTGGTTAACACCATTGACTTAGAGGGCTGTAGAAATCTCTCTGGATAGTATGTGGTGTAGTAGTTTTGAACAGATCTTAATGAAACTGTTAACATATTTGGGACTGTTGTCTATTTTAGTCTGTAATGAATGAGGTGAGGTCTGTGGCTGACTGTGGTGTGATTTTCAGCTGTCCTCAAATGAACTTGACTGCTGACACAATGACTGCCTGTGTGTGAGAGTAATAGGCAGCGTCAGATCTGTGTGTGTGTGTGTGTGTGTGTATCTTCAAAATATAATTCACGTTATATTTTCGGGGTCACAATACAAATCATAATTGATTATTTAAAATAAAATCTCAATTCAATGAAGTTGCTCCTAGCTGTATTTGTTTCTGTATGAAGAAATGTAAACATTTGTCTATAGCCGCTACACAGAAGAAAACAACCAGCAACAATGGCAGATAACTAGATTATTAAAAAAAAATTAAGAAGCTGCATAATTCAGTAAAAGTCAATGTTGTGGTCCTACAGGAAAAATTAACATTAACAACATTAATAGATGTGAAATGTGGGCATTTGTATATTCTTCTGTGTGTTTTTGTACATACAGTACATGAATGGCATGTATCTGTCTGCGACGCTTGGTTATGTTCAGTATGTCATTATATGTGATTGCATTGCAGAGTGTACAACAAGTGCAGCTCTACATAGCTCACCTGTTATGGCCTGTAAATCTGCCCTGTGCTCATCAAGTGTGTACTGTTAATAGACATCCCCACTGTAAGACCAGCAAGGGCCAGACAGACAAGTCTGTATATCACTGTGTGTGTGTGTGTGTGTGTGTGTGTGTGTGTTTGTGTGTGTGTGAGGTGTTGGGGTGTTGGGGTGTAATTCATAGTGCTCAAGAGGCTCGGAGCTTACGTTCCATCCCTGTGGATCTCCCAATCTCCTCTCAGCTTTTATTAAGGCGGGCGTGTGACTTTGGACTTTGTGTCTGGATGTTCTCTTATCCAAGTGGAAGTGAGGGATTGCGTGACTTAATGTCACAGAGAGAGCAAGGGCATGGGGGGGACACAATTTCTGGCAGGAGGTGGCATTGCCCGCCTCTTTCCCTGAGACATCTTCTCCATTGTTGCTGCATATCAATATCAGCCTGCACAGGCACGCTCGACATGCGCAGCATGATCAGGGTCATTAGTGCTTGTTAATTAGAGCTGTGTTTGTCAGGGGTGTGTTGTACCTGCTCAGCACTTTGCTAATGAGCTAACTCAATCAACCACCTGCTGGGACTAAGCCTTTAATATACTAGACTAGCTTGTAGACAAACACTGATGAAAGAAAAAACAGGGCTACACCTGCCTGCACCACAGAACAACACACCTCTACATCAGCACTTCTCAATCAGCGGGCTATAAGACAAAATGTGGGTTATGGCACTGTTGTGACATAATCACATGACGGTGCCCAAAGAAACACGCTTAACCTTGTTTGTTTATGAATGTCACTTCCAGCTAATGAGAATTCAGTCTTTTCAGTGACTGGCTGAATCTAGTTAACAACAATATCATTAATTTATTCATTAATTTTGTGATGTAGTCATTATCGCCTAACATACGATATCCATGTTATTGGCTTGCATGTCTTCCTCTGTCTGGCATCTTAGATGGGGGAAAAAAAGTAAATTTGGGTACAAAGGATAGATGCATCAGATTCAGGGTTGAAAAGAGGGACACAGCTGTATGACAAGTCATGCTTAATGCTACAATGTTGTAAGACTTTTTTTTGTGTTCCGCTTTGTGAAACATTTGGGTTCAGGAGAAGTTTAAACAGGCCTGCTGCTGCAGTCTGCTGTTGTGTGTTGTTCCACTTCATATTGCACGTTCTTTTTCATTACATCAATGTGACAAGTCCCACTTGAGTCTCCTCTCTAGAGCTCCACACACACACACACGCCAGACAAACCCATTTGATTGACTCCCCTTTGCTCAGATTGGTTGACTTCTGGGTTAGGAAGAGTTCATATGTCTCAACAGGAACACTTCGTCCATATTTTAGTAGGAATGTAAAAATACATAGGGGGACATCCATTACAGTGTATACTATGCATGAGTTGATGTTTTTTTATTGATATTTGTGTCTTAACATTTTGTCATAACAGGAAGGTTATAAGACATTTCTTAAAACATTTTCATATTATGAACTGTAAACAGCTCACTTCATTTCCGGGTCAGGTGTGTTTTATAAGTAATCACTTCATTTATGCCCCATTGACTTCACTGTTGGTGCCACAGCAGGTTGTGTTTGAGATCATATTTGTGAATTTGTTTGCTTTAACAACAAACATACATCACCGTGTCTCTGAGGTGGAACTTCATGCCGTGCGCACTGAAGTGTGTGTTTATGGGTTGATGTGTGTGCCTAAGTGTGTGTTGTGTGCATTCTAGCTGTGCGTGAACATGACCAACGAGCGGCTGAGACAGTTCGTCTCTGAGGTGCTGTTCCAGCAGGAGCAGGCTGAGTGTCTGCAGGAGGGCATTGCCATGGAGAGCCCGCGCTCCCCCACCATCCAACCAGCCGTTGTGGACTTCTTTCTTCAGGTACTTTACATTGCTGGTTTAGACCAGTCCAGTCCAGTTTGGTGTGTCATTGTGTGATTCAACATTGGAAGCCAACCCACAGCTTTTACAAAATCACACAAATAAATTAAACTTGCATACAAATTCACCTTAGAAAACTTTGGAAATTGTTTCAATAAATGATTTGCTGTTTCTCTTTTTTTTTTCTTATGGAAGTTTTATTTGAAAGTAAGACATCCAAGAAAAATGTAACACATTGTGTAAAATAAAACTCAAGCTGTTATAGGACTGGTGACATCATGTCCCTGGTTTGATTGTGGCCGGACCCATTTGTTGCATGTTACCCTTTCACCTCATGTTTCCTGTCTGTCTCTACTATCTCTATCAGTAATTGACAAAATACCACAAAAATATGAAACAGAATATATTTGATATTCCAGGGATAACTCTACCCTATGGGGATCAATAAAAGTTTCATGGTCACAAGTATTTATTGCTATTATTATCGAGGGTGCTTTGTAAATGTGACTGACATAAATAACGTGAGCATCTGTTGGTTTTTCCTTCAGAAGCCTCAAGGACTGCTGTGTGTGTTAGATGAGGAGAGCCAGAGCCTGCGGCCAGCAGAGCAGACCCTGTACAAGAGGCTGTCAACCCAGCTGGACTCCAATCCGACTCACGGCCTCTCTCTCACAACCAAGGACGGCAATGGAAACCCCCCCCCCAAAGACCAGGGCCCAGCATTTACTGTCAGCCACTATGCTGGACAGGTCTGTCTGTATTACAGAAAAATATATTAAGAAGTGGCAGTGCTGGGTATTGTAAAATGAAGTCTATCACAACCAATTGTCTTTGCAGTAGACCTTTAACTCTTCTGAGCGATAAACAGAAAAATCCTAAATTATGACTTCTGTTTTGTACAAAGCAAAGAAGTGCATGTCAGTGCTTCTTAAATGAACGACGTGCCTCAGGCTTGATAATCTCCTGGGGAAGAAGGAGATTGATACAACTCATACAATAATCTTTCAGGCTTGTGTCCAGAAACATAAAAAAAAAAAATCAACTGCTCACTCAACTCATCGTCTGCCCTTGGTAACATACTTGTGCGTTAATAGTCATGTTTGGTCTGCTATATTTCGTTGGTGACTCATAGAACAGTTGTGATGCATACAAGTTGACTATTGATTCCTGAATTCTATGAAAACACATTAAGAGGTATAGGAAATTGCTGAAACGTAGAGGAAATAGCGGTGGTATGTAACAATAATTAATTTTCACTTGACATACCCTTGACAAACCAGCAGCCGCTACACAGAAGAAATTAACAAGCTGAGCCTCTGTGCTCCACTGTGGAATCTAATATCCTAGCACAAACATATTAAGCTTTAAAAAAGCTCCTGTTTCTCCTACAACTTCAGATCAGATCTTTATTGTCCCTTGGGGGGAAATTTAATTTACAGTAGGGCAAAAACACAAACGCAACATACAACAGGACATGGTACATTAATCATAACAGTTACAGCAAATGACCAAATAAAAAAGATGTATCTGTTTGTTACAAATATCAAACCATTGGAATGGTAGCCATGATAAAGTGCTTCTGAGCATTGTAGTCAAGGTTCAGTGCAAATTAAGCGCATTTCTTGCGCTTGGAACAAAGGAAAATTTAAACCTGTTGGTATTCACCCTGGGAGACCTGTATTTCCGGCCAGGAAGGAGAAGAATACATTCCTCCAAGAGCAGGTGGCCGTGCCTTACGCAAAACTGGTCTGTCATAGATATCTGCTAAATAACGCTGCAGCGTGCCAATGATTTTGCTGGTTGAACAAATTGAACAAATGATTTTCTTTGAGGTTCCTTAATCAAATAAAACAAAAAGATGATCCAGGCTGGCTAATTAACTGAATTTTGTGTCTAAACTAGTCTGTTTATCTATGTGTCATAGATTATGATATTATTGTGCAAATTGTATGAAAGCTGTCTTTTCTCTATATTAGAAACCTCTTTTTTAAAGCCAATTCTGTTAGGTGGCAAAAGTAAGAGCTTTATTTTGATGAGATAAATAGGCTGCACCTTAAAAAGAAATAAAAAGAAATCCATTTATCTGTGGGTAGCAGGCATTATGCGGAGAAGAACATTATTATATTTCAAAATAATGTTTTTCTTTAAAAGACTAGATGGCAAAATGTGTCAGTGTGTGACACTGCTGTCAGGTCAACACGACAACACGATTGTTTTTATGCTACCACGTCTTTCAGCTGTTAGATTGTGGTGGGTTTACATGCCAGCATGTTTGGTTTGTTATAAGTTAATGTTTCTGGTCATGCAAATGATACAAATTTATTTATTAATTTTTCATTTATTAATTTTTCATTTATTCATATAGCCAAAGGAGCTCCAATTGTTGCTTTTGCAAAGAAATAGGTCAGTGTGAGCTGGTATATTCTTTTACACATAAGATTAAATGCGAAAAGTGAATGTCCATGTGTGATTTTTTTCCACCAGATTTCATATGACCTCACGGGGTCACTCACAAGAAACAAGGACTCCCTTCCTCAGAATCTCTTGTTAATGATGAAGTGTAAGTACCGAATGAATAACACACATATGAGCACACTGTGGCGTCAGAGCACACTTGATCACAAAAATGTACTCTTGTCTAAACTAACATCATACAAAACCACTCTTTGTCAAAGTGTGGCCGTGTTTGTATGTGTGTATTTCATCCCATATGCAGCAGACAGCACCGTCTGTGTGTGTATTGTCTATAGAAGGTGCCAGATGTGAGGTGTTGTGGTTAGCAGGACACAGGCAGTCGTTGTGTGACTGCCAAGCTAGCCTTACGTCTAGCAGCCTAATTGCTATAATTTCCATGATGAGGCTAATCTTCTAAAGGCTAGCCTTTCACTCACACTTGGCTGTTGTCCCTCCATCTGACCAAGTCGATGTGTCGCTGCCATTCAGGTACACACACTGACATACGTACTATGTGTTTTCTTCTTCCCCTCCCCACTTTAAGTTTAAGCCTTAAAGCCAATAGAAGGGAAGAGTGATCTATGTAAGTCTCTATTCAGATGGTAGCGATGATTGCTTTAAATGAAAAGACAATTACACTTGGAGCTGTGTGTAATTAAGTCCTTAAATTAGTTCAGGACTCATGTTTGTTTTTCTTTGCTTAGTACGCCTACATGCCATCATACACCCCTCAACCCCCTCGCGCTTTCTCTCAGTCTTTCAGATGAGAGCCACACGCCCACATTCACACACATGTTGTTTAGCTTTCTGAATGAGCTCATTGTTGTTGTGGACTGCTCCACGTGTTGTCAAATGGCATGGTCCACCCTCTCTTGTTGCCTCCTTCCAACTCTCACTCCTCCTCTGATGCATCTGTCCTTCCTTGTTTACATCCTCCTCACTGTTCGTTCATTCTTTCTTTCTTTTTTTCTGTTCTTCCGACCTTTCCTTATTCTCCTCCACCCCCTTATTTCCACCAATGCCGTTGCTTCTTCTCACCCTTATTTTCCTCCCTCTCTCTGTGTATATGTGCTTTGTGCCCGGCAGCCAGCGAGTGTGTGTTACTGCAGCAGCTCTTCCAGTCCAAGTTGACTCAGACTGGTTCTCTGGTGCCAGCAGCCCAGGGCCGTGCTGGGCTGAGGGGGCCTAAAGCTGCACTGTTGCTCCACAGGATGTCATCATCCTCCCTTGTCACTGCCAATACTGTCCCCCAGCAGCCCCGGAGGTTCCATGATCTTACCAAGGTACAGTACACTGTTCAGAGTGGTGAGTGTAGGACTTTACATGAACCACACATGCAGCAAGTCTGTTGTTGCACTGTAGCTACGGTCAACTCCAAAAGACACTTGAGCATCAAAGGATGTGGGAGGACATGTTCATTTTTATCATTTGACAATTAGGTTTGAGGCAAACATTGGCCAAAGTTGGATTGCTCATACTAGCTTATGAAAGTAGATAATAAAATATAGCAATTGTTGAGTTTAAGGGACACAGTCACACAGAAGCTCCTTGTTCCAACAGGGCAACTGACTGCTGTGCGGATCAATGGAAAAACAGGGAAAGTATTTTAGGAAAAAACAACAGTCTAATTTAAGCTTTTTCCCACCACAGTGCTATAAACAATATAGATCTCTGGGAATTGGATTTGTTTGAGTGGAACCTCCACAAGCATGCATACACAGTCATGTGGTGTGCTATTCTCATGACATACAATTATAAATACACAAATGATACAGCCTGATAAAAATATTCTCAATATATCAAGTCTCTTTTTTTAGTCCATCCTCCCCCTCTCTGTTTCTCTGTCTCCATTTCATCTTCTTTAATGTTTTGGAAATTAGAATTGTACTGGTACACATGTGACTGAAAAGGCTTGCTGGTTGTGTAACCTTTTAGTTGGTTCTTCCCGATGTCTCTGTGGCTCATTAGCCATGTAGAGGACAGGCTTACATAAGACCTTTTTCACCTCCCTGTTCTGTCCCAGCAGCCTTATACGGTAACGTTAGGTAATATTGCAGCACTGCACTTGGTGTAAGACAATATAAGACAATAAATGCCATGGGCCGAGTTGGGCTGCAGCGCATATGAAACAGAATAATTGGGACTGACAGAGAAGTTGTCTAATGGCACTGTTTAATGTGCATTGCAAACTTTCTACAAAGCATAAAGACAAACAGATTTTTAAATGTCATGTTTTGATCTTTAGTCAAAGCCACACAGCCTAATTTGATGTTAATATGTGAGGATTATGTTGTAATCATTCAATACCATATCCTTCAGTAACAACTGAAGTAAGATGCGCAGCTATCTCATATTTTTCTCTTTATTATCTCTTTCCATTGTCAGATCTTGAAGAAAAAAGGCTCAAGCTCCTTCCTCCAACGGCTAGAGCGTTGTGGGCCCATCACAGTTGCAGTCCAGCTGAGGGTAAGAACCATTCCCCTCCACTCACCACACATTTGTAGTTTGTGACCTTAAACTAAAAAGGTCTTTGAGTCATAAATCATGGTGATTGTTTCCAGACATTAAAAAAAAAATTAAGCTACAACTTGATATCTTTACAAGCATACTATTGATGCAGTGTGAGTCATTGTCATCACAATTATCTACATTACAAATACAGCAGCCCTCAACTATTAGGGAAAAGTACATTTTCAAGCTTTTGATGCCAATCAGACAAAACCAGTGTGCATTTATGTTTGTCTTTATTTTACTGAATAACCGTTTGCCTGCAAGAATCTTGAACATTAATGTTTTGTGTGAATTTAGTCCTCATCTCAAGAAATCGAGCTATTCAAAGTAGGGTACTGTGATTTCATAATTATATAAAGCAAAAATAATAGAGGAAAGCAGTTCAGCGTCTGCTGGTGACGCAAGGATGCTGAAATGTGGTTCGGTGAACCACTACCTTTGGTTTGAATGAAACCAGTGTGTTGCACAATCAGAGTTGTGGCCTTGTGGTCGACGAGTCCCTCAGGGAATGGCAGGGAGGATAGAGTGGGCTGAAGAATGATGCTGTACCAAGCCAAGCATGAAACCCTCCACATGAATGAATGAACAATGAACAACAACCACTGTGCCATGCGCACGTATATGTGTGTGTGTGCATGCGCATGTTTGGAGGGAGGATAGCAATGTGAATGCTGGTAGTGACGTTCAAAGATGAGGGGTGAAGTGTTGATCATTGTAGTTAAAGATATGCAGAGCATAGACTGACGTCAGTTTGAAGAATGGCAAAAACACAGATGTAAGTGTTTACGTGTATGTGAATGTGTGTGTGTCTGTGTGACTTTGGATGCAACATCTGTGAAGTCAGGGCCTGAAAAAAAGCTCACACTTACACACCCTTAGAATAAGCAAAGAGCTCTTTGTGTTTTTGCTTCCTCCAGAGGCAAAACACCCCCCCAAATAATCAGACCACTTTGTCTGAAACACAATGTGATCTCACTGCAGTTACTGTTGCTCACAAATCAAGTTACAACATCAAAAGGAAGAAGCCAGAGAGCCCGCCTTTCCCTTCTATAATACTTAGTGCACAAGAACAGCCATAGGGCTCTTCACTAATAACTCAGCACAACATGTTGCTCATTCTGCTGAATGAGATGATTGTAAAATTACCAGTGTGTGCCTTTGACTGTATCTCCTCTACTTTTCTCTCTCTCAGAACTCGCTGTCAGAGGTGATCAGTAAGCTGCAGGCTTCCACCCCTCACTTTGTGGAGTGTGTGCGCCCCAACGCCAGTGGTCAGCCAGACAGTTTTGACAGCTTCCATGTGTCTACCCAGCTGAAGTACATCGGGGTACTGGAGATGGTGCGCATGATTCGTTATGGATACCCTGTCCGCCTGTCCTTCCCAGCCTTCCTCAGCAGGTCAGTGCCAGAGCATGTTGCACAATTAAGAGAGCTGCAACTGTCATAACTTGTCCTCTGAAGTTATTGTTCTATGTCTGTATGCTGAGTCATTCACTTCATAGCCTTCTCTTCTCTTTCAGCTTCTTCTTTAAATCTCATAAATGATGGATGGCTCTGCTTCTTCTCTTTGTCTGCCTCAATGATCTTTGTTGTTCGGATACTTTACGCTCCCAGCAGGTCACTGTGATCTCTGTCAGTGTATGTATGACAGGGCGAGCAGGTCAGAGTAAGCTGAAAGCTTGTCAGCATGTGCCTTCTCTACATCTGCAAATGAATGCAAGGGTATGTCCTGTACAGGATCACACGCTCACATGCAAACTGGCACATTAGTATTGACAAGTCACAGCAACCCTTACTGTTAGAAGCACAGAATGACCTTGAATGGCTTTTTAGAGTATGATGGGACTCTATTACAGCTAATGAATGCCGCTATCACATTTCCAATGTCAGCCCGACACACACACTTTAACCAGTCAGTTGTGTGTAAGGTCTCCGTGTCCCACACTTGAATGTCATTATTTCTCTCCATTACCTCTTTTCTTAACTCTTTCACTATGTTCCTAGCTTTCCTGTAAAGTGGTAAACCCCTGCTCCCTACTTCAGCTGCTTCTTGACTCCATCTCCAGCCTTTTTTTTGCTCCATCACTTGTTTTTCTCCTGTTTTGCTGAGAAGCAGCGAGAATTATGTGTTTCTGTCACACAAGGCAATTTCCTCTGTCTTTATCTTACTTTCTATCCCTCTCAGTTTGTCTCAGTCTTTCTCTTCCTGTTCCTCCGATTCTGAAAACCAGTGGAATACTGACAGGATTTAGATCTAAGTCTCTCTCTCTTTCCTATCATCAAACTGTCTCCTGGTCTCTCTCGCTCTCTCTTTTTGAGGATAAAGGGATTAACATGGACATTCCTGCCAGATAATAAGAGAGGACAAAGCTGGTCACATGACCCCCCCAAAAAAGTTTCCACTGCTCTGCTGTAAACATCATCACATCACGTCACACCCCTCCCCCACACACAGACAGACAAACATAGAGAAAAGAGGATGAATCAAGATGTTTATTATTACTTATACTGAGGATTAAGCAAGAAGGCTTATCTTAATTGTCAAAATTAAATCATAGGCAATAAAGCATTGTGATGCTAAGGAGAAAAAAAAAGTCTATGGCTCAAATCAAGTCAGTTTTATTTATATAGCCCAATATCACAAATCACAATTTGCCTCAGTGGGCTTTACAATCGATACAGCATACAACACCTTAGCCCCTCGATTTGTATGAAGAAAAACAAAAAATCTTTAAGCAGCCTTTAACTGCGGAAAAATAGAAGAAACCTCAGGAAGAGCAGCAATGGAGGGATCCCTCGCCTGCACTCTTATTTGGTGAACTAAATGGTTTCTACACTGGTAAGTAACACTTAGCTTAACCAAAGGGATGCATAAAGACAAAGAGAAAGCAGCTGCCCAAACATAGTGTATAAATGATTGAAGTGTGCTGCGTCTATTGTAGAAACAGTGTGACGCTTAATATTTTCTGGTTAAACATACACTCACCTAAAGGATTATTAGGAACACCTGTTCAATTTCTCATTAATGCAATTATCTAATCAACCAATCACATGGCAGTTGCTTCAATGCATTTAGGGGTGTGGTCCTGGTCAAGACAATCCTGAACTCCAAACTGAATGTCAGAATGGGAAAGAAAGGTGATTTAAGCAATTTTGAGCGTGGCACGGTTGTTGGTGCCAGACGGGCCGGTCTGAGTATTTCACAATCTGCTCAGTTACTGGGATTTTCACGCACAACCATTTCTAGGGTTTACAAAGAATGGTGTGAAAAGGGAAAAACATCCAGTATGCGGCAGTCCTGTGGGCGAAAATGCCTTGTTGATGCTAGAGGTCAGAGGATAATGGGCCGACTGATTCAAGCTGATAGAAGAGCAACTTGACTGAAATAACCACTCGTTACAACCGAGGTATGCAGCAAAGCATTTGTGAAGCCACAACACGCACAACCTTGAGGTGGATGGGCTACAACAGCAGAAGACCCCACCGGGTACCATTCATCTCCACTACAAATAGGAAAAAGAGGCTACAATTTACAAGAGCTCACCAAAATTGGACAGTTGAAGACTGGAAAAATGTTGCCTGGTCTGATAAGTCTCGATTTCTGTTGAGACATTCAGATGGTAGAGTCAGAATTTGGCGTAAACAGAATGAGAACATGGATCCATCATGCCTTGTTACCACTGTGCAGGCTGGTGGTGGTGTGTAATGGTGTGGGGGATGTTTTCTTGGCACACTTTAGGCCCCTTAGTGCCAATTGGGCATCGTTTAAATGCCACGGCCTACCTGAGCAGTGTTTCTGACCATGTCCATCCCTTTATGGCCACCATGTACCCATCCTCTGATGGCTACTTCCAGCAGGATAATGCACCATGTCACAAAGCTCGAATCATTTCAAATTGGTTTCTTGAACATGACTATGAGTTACTGTACTAAAATGGCCCCCACAGTCACCAGATCTCAACCCAATAGAGCATCTTTGGATGTGGTGTAAGGGAGCTTCGTGCCTTGGATGTGCATCCCACAAATCTCCATCAACTGCAAGATGCTATCCTATCAATATGGGCCAACATTTCTAAAGAATGCTTTCAGCACCTTGTTGAATCAATGCCATGTAGAATTAAGGCAGTTCTGAAGGCGAAAGGGGGTCAAACACAGTATTAGTATGGTGTTCCTAATAATCCTTTAGGTGAGTGTATACCAAGTGAAATAGATAAGTGAAACTGACATAATAGGTTTTCATGAGGGAAAACCTGAACATGGAATTGAATCTGGAGAACTAGGCCCATGTCAAATGATGAATCCAATATAGACTGTAGTGTTGTCCATCCATAAGCTGCTGACAGCTCCTTTGTGTTTTTGATGGATATACATGTAGAGCCAACACTGTCATTGTTCAGGCTATAAACGATTCCTAGTGAGGGTTTTGTGAAAGCTTTTTGTTGAGCTGTGTGTGTGTGTGTGTGTGTGTGTGTGTGTGTGTGTGTGTGTGTGTGTGTGTGTGTGTGAGCTTGTTAGTGGGTGTCATATAGTGTAGGCAGCCGTGTGTATATGATAATCTTTGTGTTAACAATGGGTGTGACCAGCAGATAACTGAGCATCACAAGGACCAGCTAGTTGCTAGAAAAGGGAAACTTAACCATTGCGGGACTGGAGCTGAACCAGAAGAGGAGCCTGCCCTAGATGGCGTGAAACTCACACTTATCAGGCCTGGGGAACATTTTATTTAATTTAGGTTGTTCAGCACAGGGCAGACATGCTACTGCAAATCTTTTAAATTAACTTGAATGTTTTTTTATGGGGGGGGTTCCTCAAGATAATACTTTGCATTTTTGCACATGCAGTGTTTCCTCCTAGGATTTTTTTCAGCAGCATGGGCAGGACAAACAGCACCCCTGGAGAAACTACAACCTTTAGATCTAGAGAAAGTAATTTAGTTGGTTCTGTTGCTCCACAGTGATTTTACATTGATGGCACAGTCTGTACAGGACAGAGCTACAGGCTATGTCAGTTTAGTCTAAGTTTGTACCTGATGTTCTCATCATTGGACAAGTAGCCAGTAATAAAATGCAGCTTCCAGTTACTTTCTATAAATTGAGCTAATGTTAAGTTACATAGCAGCTGTGTAGCTGCTGTAGAAGCTTTCCTGCTCAGCTGCGCAGTCTGAAGGGGAGGGGTTAGCTAACTTAGTGCTAACCGGCTTCACTTTTCCAGGAGGTGGGAAACAACAGACTTTTCTTGGTCTTGAGAAGCAGAACAGACACTGTACATTTACTGCCAGAATATTTTCCTCCACTCGCGTTCACTGTCACTTTCTGCCGCTCGGACAATCAAACACTCGCTACACACCTCCTGATTCAGAGTTACGCTGCTCTTATGACACCATCTGTCACGTATGTTCTGCATAGAACGAGGAGAGGAAGCGAGCAGAGCATTTGTGTGTTGCCATGCTCGCACAGTGCGAGTGAAAACATCTGTAGCGCATAGTTTAATAATCGTGGGAAATTTTAGTAGCGGCGGTCGTTATTCAGCAGCGGTGCACCGCCACTCATGACTGCATATAGGGGAAACACTGCACATGACAGGCAGGCAGGACACAGAAGTGAGAGGGGTATGACATGCAAGTCGAGTAGAATCAAACTGTGGATGTTGTGGTATGTGCCTTAACCATTTGGCAAGTCGGACACCACAGAAAGATAAACTTTTGAATTAATTTCGTGCAGATTATCATTCACCAAGGCCTGGAATACTGCTGGAGCATTTGAGAAACATCAGCATTTGAAATGTCTTCCACTCCTCCTTCCCAAATGGTAGCACCCCAGAGGTGTTCAGAATCGGTAGCCGAACATAGGGGAACAGTTCTGTGATATTATATGGAGGAAGGTAGTTAGTATATGGGCAGAGAGAACCATAAAAAACCTGCTCCAGCTGGTGAAGTGGATGGATGCGTATACCACATGATGAGAGTCTCTTTGATGTATTCCTTCATTTCAGCTTACAGTCGCTGTAGTGGGGAGGGAGTAGAGATGACCCAGATGGACAAGCACCAGGGAAGAGATCTATTGTCAGACAGGCTGTGTGAGGGTGGGGCGGTTGCTTGCCTTGCCGAACACCTGCAGGTTGTGGCAGTGAAATGTAACATTAGACAGGTTGACAGGGTGTGATTGAGCAACGAACACAGTGGCAGGTGTAGAATGGTGGGTTAGTTGACAGATAGACTTCCATTCCTCAAATATACCAGCGGTCCAGTCAATGTGAGGATTGTGCAGAGTGAGACACAGTTAATCCAGACTAAAGAAACTCAGTCAATCAGCAGGCTGCCATCTAGAGCATGGACAAAGATCTATTTTTGGAGTCAACTAAAAAATTCCCCACATTTCATGTCATGAGAATTGTCAAACTGGTAACCTGCCGCTCTGAATCAAAGCAAAATACTGGTGCATCTGATTCCACTGGGAGGTCTTTGTGGACAGCATCGAATGGAATACAGCTGAGGTAAATAAGGAAACGCACTCTCTGGTCTGATCCTTTTCTGAATACTTAAAAAACAGTATCCCCTCAAAGCCAGCATACTGTGCTCCTGCTTGGACAGCTGGGCCATGCTAAGAGATTAATAGCAGTAGAGAGCAGACTAGTGTTTGAAGGTAGAGTAGTGAATTTAACTCTTTGTCTGTCAGAGAGTCAATTTTTATAGGCAAATATTCTAGCTCTCCCAGAGACGCCAGCTCATTTGGTCTTAACTCCTGATGGTAAACATTGGAAAGAGAAGCATCACTCCATCCACTCTGTGTCTGATATCCAGAACTTAATTGTGTACTCAGCAATTGTATTGCTGCATTGTTGTAAAGAATACAGATGCTTTGCTATCTCTGTAACTGGAAGATTGACATACTCCAAATCTGCTGCATCTCATAATGTGGTAGCCCAGTCTGGGGATGGCCCGGTGAGATCACAAATGAGACTTTCGTCTTCTCATTGATACATTTTGATGGCTGAGCTTCCAGTGCCCTGGAAATGTAGCAGCTGTTTTCAATCAGCCACTAACTACTGTAGTACAGGAGGCATCTTCTATGGTGTGTCAAACTGCTTTCAGGCGTCCCTCCAAAAAGTCTTGTTTGGCTGGACTGTTGGTATTGTTGCGCCCTGATGGTGGTTTGTTGCATGAACATGGTTCATCTCTGCTAGAGTCATGGTCTGGCTGTAATATCATTATAACCCACCAGTACAACTGACCCAGACAGCAGTTGTGATAGAATAAGAGAGTAAGTTCTGTTTTATGTGATATAAGGCCTCTATTATAGGCTGTCCAGTTCACTCTAGATGAACAAAAGAAAAGAACAATATTCCCTAAGCTTATATAGCTTTTGTGTTTGTAAAAAATGGACCTTTTGAGTGTTCCTTTGACGCTATTTATATATTGCATTAGCATGCGTCTTGGCTGATCTGATCACAAGTGGACAGCTCCTAGTACTTCAGTTCACACTTGCATTAGAATGTGCCTACCAGTTTGACGGTATACTGTCGTATGAAAATTTGTACATTAGCTTATCTACCGTATTGAATTCAACAGTATTAGTGTCAGTATTACTGTCTATATATATATATAATATATATATATATCAGGTTTCATGTTTGTCAGGACATAATATCTTGTGAATTGTTAAAACATTTGTTCAACCAACAAAAAAACATTGTTTCATTCCTTTTAGGGTCATTGTAACTGATAATAATAATTGTCTAATATTGTGACACCATTGTCATTTCTGAGGCAGTTATCATACCGAGAAAATCTCATACCGCTGCAACCCTAGTGGCCACTTGTGATTGGATCTCACGTCCCTGCACTATATACAAATAAATACATAGCCTACATCATTTACATTTTAAAGGACAAATGTGGTGTTTTTTCTATCTTTCTTTGTTGTCAGACCACAAACCGACAAGAATAAGATTAGACGATAGACGCTGCCGGAATGATGTGGTTCTGGGAGAAGGGCCTTAAAAATTGCTGTACAAAAACACAGCTTTATAACTTTATTCACAGATCTTGTTGAAATTTATGGAAAAATATCCTGATCCAGTATGATCTGGATCATGTTTTATAAAGAAAATATTTTCTAGTTTTCCCTCTGATGTTCTTCTGTTGCGGTCTCAACTGTCAGTGATTTACAGAGTTATATTAGTTTTAAAGCTTAAATAAAGTAAACCTCCTCCTAGCGGTACAAAGCTCCTGTGCTAGTGGTGTAAACACAAACACTGCCCCAGTACTCCGAGCTCCTAGTCCATGCAGAGTTAGCTAGCGTTAATGGGACTGCTAGGTGTGCATTCACACCTGTACTTAAGCTGTCCCCTTGTGATCGGATCAGCCAGGACGCTTGTTAATGCTAGGTGTAAACAGGGTCTGACGTCTGTCCATGTATACATTAAGGCTATACTTAATTTAAATGGCTGCCACTCACAAAGACACCAGTCAACTCAAGTTCCATTCATATGGAACTCTCTCTCTTTCCTCCACTGCGTTCAACACAGACGGGGCCAATGAATGAACACAGCCTTGGCCAAGGAGGGGGCTGCAGAGTGGGGGTGGACTACACTGCTGTCTTTACAGAGTTCTTTCTCACTCAGTATCTCATGCTTTTCTCACATCTCTCTCTCTTCTGAACCACCATTTGCTTTTTTATTTCATCTTCCGGCCTCTTCTCTTGCAAAGTTTTATTTCTTTCTTCATTTCAGTCTTTATCTTCCCTTTTTCGCTCACCTGCACACACACTATCTCAATTTTGTCCTGTTTCTTGGTCCTTTTTCCTCTTTCCATTTGTCAGTCTTTCAAAACCACCTGGCCCTTGACTAATCAAAATGACAGGCCAATAAATCAGCCATTAATCTTGAGGTTGCTATATTCTCATGAACACAAACACACCAGTGTTTACAGTACACACAAACACACACTTGCACACTGGAACCATGCAGGCCACTTCACTAAGTCATAGTGGCTGGCAATTAGTGTCCTGGTAACCATAGTGATTTATGAGGAAATCTATTTTACTGTTGCTTTTATTTGTCTTTTATGATACACTATGAGTTTTGTGGCTGGGTTTATTTTCTGCCTATGTGTAAGGTCAAATACTACCACTTAGGGCTGACCCCCAATAGTCGAAGATTCGATGCTTCGATGGGGCAGAGCCTGATTCGACTGTCAATCTCACAGTCGAAGCTTCGCAGTGAAACGAGGATCATGCCATTTTGCCGATTTGAAACGACTGAAAATGCACATCTAGTGGCTGTTCACGTACACTGGGCATGCGCGTATCGGTGTAAACATGAAGGAGATGGTCTATTCCGTAGTTACAGAAAGAATGCAGTACTACAGACAAACAATCACCCAGATTTTTATTTGGACCAATAACGAGCTGGGACTGTTGGCGAACTTGGGACTGAATGTAACACGGGAGTTAAAAGCGGCTGCGGCGGTGAAAATCAGACTGGAAGTCATCGCAAAGTAAACGGGAACACGTACAGTACAAGTGTAGCTATGAGTGTTATTTGCACAGTACAAAATATTTTAATTAAAAAAAACATGTCAAAAACTGTCAGTAGCACCAATCAGAGAGCAAACATGATCGTCTGCATCATTGTTTCTAGAGTCCTCTGTTTTTGACCATCTTCACTAAAACGCCCTCTGTCGTTTCAAATCGAAAAACAGCATTTCCAAACTTCTCCGTTTTAGGTCTTCGTTTTAGTTTGGACGGGAGGTGCAAACTTAGCGAAAGGTCTGTTTTAAAACAAAAACGCATTAGTGTGGATGGGGCCTCAGAAAGGAAGTGAGTGGTTTAAATTCCAGCTGCATTGCATTTAACACCTTTGTGATGCTCAGTAACAGTGAGAGGCCCTTTTGCTCACAGAGAACAACATTAGCGCCTTGTAGCCCTCCACTTAAACTGTTATCAAAAGGGTTATTTCCCTTCTTTTACTCCACATGAAGCCCCCTTGGGTCTTGTAAAAGCAGGGACCATCGATGGTTTTCATATCCTCATAGGGAAGGTCATGGGTTTACAGAGTTCCTTTGTGTTTTATGGGCCCAGTGGGACGTGTGCTGTCTGTAGGACTGGTATTACCATACAGAGAGAGGGTTAGGTAGAGTTCAGACGGACCCCACTCTTGCAAATCAAATACATCCCAAATGCACATGCCCTCACTCACTCACTATTGACAACACAGTGGGTTATGCTTCCAGCCATCTGCTTGTTATATTTTCCTCCTCAGATGTGTCACATCATCAGCTGGTTCTGCCTCTCATTAATAACAGAAAAGACAGATCACTGACTGACATAATGCACTGACCAGCTGATACAATGTTTGAGGGGTTTGTGTATTTCTATTCCTATTTCATTCAGAGAATGTCATAGTTGCTGACTTGTCTGTGTAAATGGATGCCTAAAAGATGTTACAAAAGGGGCTCTAGTTATAATGCGGTGTTGCAAAGCCAAAGGACTGAAAATGTGGGGCTACTTTAAAATATTATCTGCGTGGGTTTCCCCTGTACCAGCGATATCAGCTACTGATAACATTAACCTCAAAGTTTAAAAATTAAGCTTTATTGAGGTAATACAGTTTCAGGGTATCACTGACATCCATCAGTTTCCAGATAAAGAAATCATATTTACCTGCAGCTCCTGGACAGAAATATAAGTGTAATTCTCAGTCTATTGTCAAAAAATATGGAATTGTCACCCATGCCACCAACTTTGCAATTCATATCTAAATGTGTTTATAATCGGTTGCATGTCCTTGTGGGTACAAAATAACAACTAAATAGGAAAAATGTTATTGATAATGCTTATGTCATCCAGCAGAAGGAGATGCATTATGTTATACAGCAGGACTACTGGGTAAGTTAATGTTATTTATGGTGGAGCAGTGGATAAGAAACATGCCTTTGGTGTGAGAGACCTGGGTTCAAAACCACTGTGAGACTCTCTGAGTAAGACACTTAACCCTTAGTTGCTCCAGAGGCGTGTGAGCTCAATTGTAAGTTGCTTTGGATAAAAGCGTCAGCTAAAATGAATAAATGTAATAAGTGTGCTTTTCCTATTATGACAAGTCAAAAATCTCCATAGCATTTACTGTGTACCTTGTGACTACCCATTCATCTTAATTTAAATGAGTATCCTGTTCAGTAGCTCTGTAGGTATCGGGGGTTGTCTGTCACAGGTGTTAATGCTCTAGCCAAAGCTGAACAGTGTAAATTAAATATTCATAACACACCACATCAGGATCATCACATGCAGTGTGACAGTGTGGACCAGCGCAAATACACCATTTTAACTATGCTCCCTTTTCTTCTGCACAATTATGGTTACACTTACTTAAGTTGGGTGGCTGCCGAGTCTTCCTGGAGCAGGTGCAAAGGGGCTCACAAGGGCCCTTTGGAAGTAACTGCTTATGAAAGGGAGAATGTTAAGTTTTTATTCCACTCACATTTTTGATCTGGTCTAAGCATTCAAATTGGCAAGTTTCCCTTCATAAGCCAGCCTCTGTCACACTTACAGTACTCATGCATTCATGTCTAAACATTCAGAATTCACACCGCATATAGAATTATCCACAGTATTTACATATCAAGAGGCATACATTTTCTATCATTGAATTCTGTGTCAAACTTTCTCTTGCTCATTTTCCCTTTCACCCTACGATCCCTGGCACAAGCAAAACATTGTCTCTATCCAGCTGACCATTCATAGCAGTTGCCTAGGGCAACACCAATAGGAACAGATGCTGTTTGGCTGGGCTGCCGTATGACCCCACTAACCTTTGAACCCATTGTTTTTGAAAAGGGGGTGTCAATATTTCTTGTCTAAATGTTTAAGTTCAACACTTTGTGTTTTCTGTTTTATTTGTGTGTCTCAGATATAAAGACCTCGTGGTCCCAACTTTGGGAGACAAAAAGAAACTGTCACCAGAGGAGAGATGCCGCTCAGTTCTGCAACAGTTCAAACTCCAGGGATGGCAGGTGTGTGTGTGTGTGTGTGTGTGTGTGTGTGTGTGTGTGTGTGTGTGTGTGTGTGTGTGTGTGTGTGTGTCTGTGTGTGGTGTGTGTGTGTCTGGTGGTGTCTTGCCTCTTTCTGTCTCCATCAGTAACAAAAGATTCGCCAAATTACTATTCCCGATCCCATGGAATCTTTGGCAACTTGTTCCAGCTGTCCTCACCTCATCATCATTTCCTCACACATGCACACCAAACACACAACACAACAGCACAGACTCCTCCCCCCTCTCTGTGCTGTCTGCCAGACTGCTGTTGTGTCTGAGTGTGTGACCTTACAGGTCGCATCAGCTCCTGCCTCACATGCACACACACGCTCCTCTACAATGCCCCACAGACACCTTCTCATACAGCCCTGCTATACATACACACACACACCACACACACTACTCCTACAAGTAGCGTGTGTTGGAATGAGTGTCCGTCTGTGGTAGTATGTTACCCCCACAGCTCTGTGCACCTGTTATAGTGACCTCTGTCGCCAGCCACCCTCTTCCAAATGTCCCTTTAGCCCAGGAAGTGATCAACATGCAAACCCCAAATCCTGCCCACACTCCACACCACCCATATTATCATACATCATTGCTACTCTACTACTTCTCTCCCATCTCTCAAATAGCAAGTCACTCTCTTCTGAGATTTCAGAAGAAGAGGACAGCCTCTAGTGGGACAGCCTATTCCTGAAGACTGATGATGATGGCAGTGAAGTGTCAGCAATGTTTTGCATATATTCTTGATCAGATAACTTGTGTCGTTCTGTGTATAGATGGGCAGTAGTAAAGTGTTTCTGAGATACTGGCAGGCAGACCAGCTCAACGACCGCTGCTACCAGCTTCATAAAAAGATCACCTGTCAGAAAGGTAATGTCCTAAATAACAAACCAGCAACCCATGATGTTCTTTTAGGGTTTGTATGTTTCTTTCACTGACACCTCTGGCGTCTCTGTCTTCCCCTCCTCCTCCATCCTTCTCTTCATCCTCCTCTTCCTCTTGTCTCAGTGGTGCGTGGCTGGCTGGCCAGACAGCGTGTTCAGCGCAGGCTGTCAT